>NW_026737304.1:0-44544 GCF_949786415.1 Peromyscus eremicus | reverse complement strand
CTAGATATGGCCGTGTGTGTAGGAAGCACAGTTCTTTTGTTCTGAGCAAGCTCACGGTTCGGACCCCATAGGAAACACAGTAGAGTAGAAGAGTGCTCTTTTCTAAAAAGCAGAGAGTGTTTTTGAAAGGCGAGCTAGCGTTTGTTTCCCAGTCCTAAATGGCGTTGAATCACATGCAGTTTGTGTTCCTAGGAGCAAGAGTTGTTTTCTGATAAGAAAAGTCACTACTGTGCTCTCATTGCCATACACAGTGCAAATAGCACTCGAGTCTGTTCCCAGCAAGTACAGTGTATTGGACTGAAGAGGAGCTACTGTTCTTGTCAGGTTCCTACGCAGAATTTAACTAGATATGGCCATGTGTGTAGAAAGCACAGTTCTTTTGTTCTGAGCAAGCTCACTGTTTGGACCCCATTGGAAACACAGTAGAGTAGAAGAGTGCTCTTTTCTCAAAAGCAGTGTGTGTTTATTGAAAGGCGAGCTAGTGTTTGTTTCCCAGTCAGAAATGGAATTGAATCCCGTGCAGTTTCTGGTCCTGCGAGCAAGAGATTTTTCTGGTAAGAAGAGTCACTATTGCGCTCCCATTGCCAGAAACAGTGCAAATAGCACTGGCATCTGTTCCATGCATGGACAGAATATTGGACTGAAGAGGAGCTACTGTTCTTGTCAGTTTCCTAAGCAGAGTTGAACTAGATATGGCCCGTGTGTGTAGGAAGCACAGTTCTTTTGTTCTGAGCAAGCTCACTGTTCAGACCCCATAGGAAACACAGTAGAGGAGAAGAGTGCTCTTTACTCAAAAGCAGAGTGTGTTTCTTGTAAGGCGAGCTAGCGTTTGTTTCCCAGTCCTAAATGGATTTGAGTCACATGCAGTTTCTGGTCCTAAGAACAAGAGTTGTTTTCTGGAAAGGAAAGTCACTATTGCGCGCCCATTGCCTTACACAAGGCAAATAGCACTCGCATCTTTTCCCAGCAAGTACAGTGTAATGGACTGAATAGGAGTTACTGTTCTTGTCAGTTTCCTAAGTAGAGTTGAACTAGATATGGCCCGTGTGTGTAAGAAGCACAGTTCTTTTGTTCTGAGCAAGCTCACTGTTCTGGCCCTATAGGAAACACAGCAGAGTAGAAGAGTGCTCTTTTCTCAAAAGCAGAGTGTGTTTCTTGTAAGGCGAGCTAGCGTTTGTTTCCCAGTCCTAAATGGAGTTGAGTCACATGCAGGTTTTTGTCCTACGAGCAAGAGTTGTTTTCTGGTAGGGCGAGTCACTATTGTGCTCCAATTGCCATACACAGTGCAAATAGCACTGGTGTCTGTTCCCTGCAAGTACAGTGTATCGGACTGAAGAGGAGCTACTGTTCTTGTCAGTTTCCTAAGCAGAGTTGAACTAGATATAGCCCCTGTGTGTAGGAAGCACAGTTCTTTTGTTCTGAGCAAGCTCACTGTTTGGACCTCATAGGAAACACAGTAGAGTAGAAGAGTGCTCTTTTCTCTAAAGCAGAGTGTGTTGCTTGTAAGGCGAGTTAGCATTTGTTTCCCAGTCCAAAATGGAGTTGAATCACATGCAGTTTCTGGTCCTATGAGCAAGAGATGTTTTATGGTAAGAAGAGTCACTATTGCGCTGCCATTGTCATACACAGGACAAATAGCACTGGCGTCTGTTCCCAGCAAGTACAGTGTATTGGATTGAAGAGGATCTACTGTTCTTGTCAGGTTCCTAAGCAGAATTGAACTAGATATGGCCGTGTGTGTAGGAAGCACAGTTCTTTTGTTCTGAGCAAGCTCACTGTTCGGACACCATAGGAAACACAGTAGAGTAGAAGAGTGCTCTTTTCTCAAAAGCAGAGTGTGTTTTTGTAAGGCGAGCTAGCGTTTGTTTCCTAGTCCTAAATGGAGTTGAATCACATGCAATTTCTGGTCTTACGAACAAGAGTTGTTTTCTGGTAAGGAAAGTCACTATTGCGCTCCCATTGCCCTACACAAGGCAAATAGCACTCGAGTCTTTTCCCAGCAAGTACAGTGTATTGGACTGAATAGGAGCTACTGTTCTTGTCAGTTTCCTAAGCAGAGTTGAACTAGATATGGTCCGTGTGTGTAGCAAGCACAGTTCTTTTGTTCTGAGCAAGCTCACTGTTTGGACCCCATAGGAAACACAGTAGAGTAGAAGAGTGCTCTTTTCTCTAAAGCAGAGTGTTTTTCTTGTAAGGCGAGCTACCGTTTGTTTCCCAGTCCTAAATGGAGTGGAATCACATGCAGTTTCTGGTCCTACGAGCAAGAGTTGTTTTCTGGTAAGGAAAGTCACTATTGCGCTCCCATTGCCATACATAGTGCAAATAGCCCTCCCGTCTGTTCCCAGCAAGTACAGTGTATTGGACTGAAGAGGAGCTACTGTTCTTCTCAGTTTCCTAAGCAGAGTTGAACTAGATATGGCCCGTGTGTGTAGGCAGCACAGTTCTTTTGTTCTGAGCAAGCTCACTGTTCTGGCCTTATAGGCAACACAGTAGAGTAAAAGAGTGCTCTTTTCTCAAAAGCAGAGTGTGTTTCTTGTAAAGCGAGCTAGAGTTTGTTTCCCAGTCCTAAATGTAGTTGAATCACATGCAGTCTCTGGTCCTACGAGCAAGAGTTGTTTTCTGGTAAGAAGAGTCACTATTGCGCTTCCTATGCCATACACAGGACAAAAAGCACTGGCGTCTGTTCCCAGCAAGTACAGTGTATTGGACTGAAGAGGATCTACTGTTCTTGTCAGGTTCCTAAGCAGACTTGAACTAGATATGGCCGTGTGTGTAGGACGCACAGTTTTTTTGTTGTGAGCAAGCTCACTTTTCGGGACACATAGGAAACACAGTAGAGTAGAAGAGTGCTCTTTTCTCAAAAGCAGAGTATGTTTCTTGGAAGTCGAGCTAGCGTTTGATTCCCAGTCCTAAATGGAGTTGAGTCACATGCAGTTTTTTGTCCTACGAGCAAGAGTTTTTTTCTGGTAAGACAAGTCACTATAAGGCTCCAATTGCCATACACAGTGCAAATAGCACTCGAGTATGTTCCCCGCAAGTACAGTGTATTGGACTGAAGAGGAGCTACTGTTCTTGTCAGTTTCCTAAGCAGAGTTGAACTAGATATGGCCCGTGTGTGTAAGAAGCACAGTTCTTTTGTTCTTAGCAAGCTCACTATTCGGACCCCATAGGAAGCACAGTAGAGTAGAAGAGTGCTCTTTTCTCAAAAGCAGAGTGTGTTTCATGTAAGGCGAGCTAGCATTTGTTTCCCAATCCTAAATGGATTTGAATCACATGCAGTTACTGGTCCTACGAGCAAGAGTTGTTTTCTGGTAAGGAAAGTCACTATTGCGCTCCCATTGCCATACACAGTGCAAATAGCATCGCGTCTGTTCCCAGCAAGTACAGTGTATTGGACGGAAGATGAGCTACTGTTCTTGTCAGTTTCCTAAGCAGAATTGAACTTGTTATGGCCCTGTGTAGGAAGCACAGTTCTTTTGTTCTGAGCAAGGTCACTGTTCTGGCTCTATAGGAAATACAGTAGAGTAGAAGAGTGCTCTTTTCTCTAAAGCAGAGTGTGTTTCTTATAAGGCGAGCTAGCGTTTGTTTCCCCGTCCTAAATGGAGTTGAATCACATGCAGTTTCTAGTACTATGAGCAAGAGTTGTTTTATGGTAAGAAGAGTCATTATTGCTCTGCCATTGCCTTACACAGGACAAATAGCACTGGCATCTGTTCCCAGCAAGTACAGTGTAATGGACTGAAGAGGATCTACTGTTCTTGTCAGGTTCCTAAGCAGACTTGAACTAGATATGGCCGTGTGTGTAGGAAGCACAGTTTTTTTGTTCTGAGCAAGCTCACTGTTCGGAACACATAGGAAACACAGTAGAGTAGAAGAGTGCTCTTTTCTCAAAAGCAGAGTGTGTTTCTTGGAAGTCGAGCTAGCGTTTGTTTCCCAGTCCTAAATGGAGTTGAGTCACATGCAGTTTTTTGTCCTACGAGCAAGAGTTGTTTTCTGGTAAGAAAAGTCACTATTGTGCTCCAATTGCCATACACAGTGCAAATAGCACTCACGTCTGTTCCCCACAAGTACAGTGTATTGGACTGAAGAGGAGCTAGTGTTCTTGTCAGTTTCCTAAGCAGAGTTGAACTAGATATGGCCCGTGTGTAGGAAGCACAGTTGTTTTATTCTGAGCAAGCTCACTGTTCGGACCCCATAGAAAACACAGTAGAGTAGAAGAGTGCTCTTTTCTCAAAAGCAGAGTGTGTTTCATGTAAGGCGAGCTAGCATTTTTTTCCCAGTCCTAATGGAGTTGAATCACATGCAGTTTCTGGTCCTATGAGCAAGAGTTGTTTTCTGGTAAGGAAAGTCACTATTGAGCTCCCATTGCCATACACAGTGCAAATAGCACTCGCGTCTGTTCCCAGCAAGTACAGTCTATCGGACTGAAGAGGAGCTACTCTTCTTGTCAGTTTCCTAAGCAGAGTTGAACTAGTTATGGCCCGTGTGTAGGAAGCACAGTTCTTTTGTTCTGAGCAAGCTCACTATTCTGGCCCTATAGGAAACACAGTAGAGTAGAAGAGTGCTCTTTCCTCTAAAGCAGAGTGTGTTTTTGTAAGGCGAGCTAGCATTTGTTTCCCAGTCCTAAATGGAGTGGAATCACATGTAGTTTCTGGTCCTACGAGCAAGAGTTGTTTTCTGGTAAGGAAAGTCACTATTGCGCTCCCCCTTGCCATACATAGTGCAAATAGATCTCGCGTCTGTTCCCAGCAAGTTCAGTGTATCGTACTGAAGGGGAGCTACTGTTCTTGTCAGTTTCCTAAGCAGAGTTGAACTAGATATGGTCCCTGTGTGTAGTAAGTACAGTTCTTTTGTTCTGAGCAAGCTCACTGTTCAGACCCCATAGGAAACACAGTAGAGGATAAGAGTGCTCTTTTCTCAAAAACAGAGTGTGTTTCTTGTAAGGCGAGCTAGCGTTTGTTTCCCAGTCCTAAATGGAGTTGAGTCACATGCAGTTTCTGGCACTAAGAACAAGAGTTGTTTTCTGGAAAGGAAAGTCACTCTTGCGCGCCCATTGCCTTACACAAGGCAAATAGCACTCGCGTCTTTTCCCAGCAAGTACAGTGTATTGGACTGAATAGGAGTTACTGTTCTTGTCAGTTTCCTAAGTAGAGTTGAACTAGATATGGCCCGTGTGTGTAGGAAGCACAGTTCTTTTGTTCTGAGCAAGCTCACTGTTCTGACCCTATAGGAAACACAGTAGAGTAGAAGAGTGCTCTTTTCTCTAAAGCAGGGTGTGTTTCTGTAAGGTGAGCTAGCTTTTGTTTCCCAGTCCTAAATGGAGTTGAATCACATGCAGTTTCTGGTCCTACGATCAAGAGTTGTTTTATGGTAAGAAGAGTCACTATTGTGCTGCCATTGCAATACACAGGACAAATAGCACTGGCGTCTGTTCCAAGCACGTACAGTGTCTTGGACTGAAGAGGATCTACTGTTCTTGTCAGGTTCCTAAGCAGAATTGAACTAGATATGGCCATGTGTGTAGGAAGCACAGTTCTTCTGTTCTGAGCAAGCTCACTGTTCGGACACCATAGGAAACACAGTAGAGTAGAAGAGTGCTCTTTTCTCAAAAGCAGAGTGTGTTTTTGTAAGGCGAGCTAGCGTTTGTGTCCTAGTCCTAAATGGAGTTGAATCACATGCAGTTTCTGGTCCTACGAGCAAGAGTTGTTTTCTGGTAAGGAAAGTCACTATTGTGCTCCCATTACCCTATACAAGGCAAATAGCACTCGAGTCTTTTCCCAGCAAGTACAGTGTATTGGAGTGAATAGGAGCTACTGTTCTTGTCAGTTTCCTAAGCAGAGTTGAACTAGATATGGTCCGTATGTGTAGGAAGCACAGTTCTTTTGTTCTGAGCAAGCTCACTGTTTGGATCTCATAGGAAACACAGTAGAGTAAAAGAGTGCTCTTTTCTCTAAAGCAGAGTGTGTTTTTGTAAGGCGAGCTAGCATTTGTTTCCCAGTCTAAATGGAGTGGAATCACATGCAGTTTCTGGTCCTACGAGCAAGAGTTGTTTTCTGGTAAGGAAAGTCACTATTGCACTCCCATTGCCATACACAGTGCAAATAGCCCTCCCGTCTGTTCCCAGCAAGTACAGTGTATTGGACTGAAGAGGAGCTACTGTTCTTCTCACTTTTCGGGACACATAGGAAACACAGTAGAGTAGAAGAGTGCTCTTTTCTCAAAAGCAGAGTATGTTTCTTGGAAGTCGAGCTAGCGTTTGATTCCCAGTCCTAAATGGAGTTGAGTCACATGCAGTTTTTTGTCCTACGAGCAAGAGTTTTTTTCTGGTAAGACAAGTCACTATAAGGCTCCAATTGCCATACACAGTGCAAATAGCACTCGAGTATGTTCCCCGCAAGTACAGTGTATTGGACTGAAGAGGAGCTACTGTTCTTGTCAGTTTCCTAAGCAGAGTTGAACTAGATATGGCCCGTGTGTGTAAGAAGCACAGTTCTTTTGTTCTTAGCAAGCTCACTATTCGGACCCCATAGGAAGCACAGTAGAGTAGAAGAGTGCTCTTTTCTCAAAAGCAGAGTGTGTTTCATGTAAGGCGAGCTAGCATTTGTTTCCCAATCCTAAATGGATTTGAATCACATGCAGTTACTGGTCCTACGAGCAAGAGTTGTTTTCTGGTAAGGAAAGTCACTATTGCGCTCCCATTGCCATACACAGTGCAAATAGCATCGCGTCTGTTCCCAGCAAGTACAGTGTATTGGACGGAAGATGAGCTACTGTTCTTGTCAGTTTCCTAAGCAGAATTGAACTTGTTATGGCCCTGTGTAGGAAGCACAGTTCTTTTGTTCTGAGCAAGGTCACTGTTCTGGCTCTATAGGAAATACAGTAGAGTAGAAGAGTGCTCTTTTCTCTAAAGCAGAGTGTGTTTCTTATAAGGCGAGCTAGCGTTTGTTTCCCCGTCCTAAATGGAGTTGAATCACATGCAGTTTCTAGTACTATGAGCAAGAGTTGTTTTATGGTAAGAAGAGTCATTATTGCTCTGCCATTGCCTTACACAGGACAAATAGCACTGGCATCTGTTCCCAGCAAGTACAGTGTAATGGACTGAAGAGGATCTACTGTTCTTGTCAGGTTCCTAAGCAGACTTGAACTAGATATGGCCGTGTGTGTAGGAAGCACAGTTTTTTTGTTCTGAGCAAGCTCACTGTTCGGAACACATAGGAAACACAGTAGAGTAGAAGAGTGCTCTTTTCTCAAAAGCAGAGTGTGTTTCTTGGAAGTCGAGCTAGCGTTTGTTTCCCAGTCCTAAATGGAGTTGAGTCACATGCAGTTTTTTGTCCTACGAGCAAGAGTTGTTTTCTGGTAAGAAAAGTCACTATTGTGCTCCAATTGCCATACACAGTGCAAATAGCACTCACGTCTGTTCCCCACAAGTACAGTGTATTGGACTGAAGAGGAGCTAGTGTTCTTGTCAGTTTCCTAAGCAGAGTTGAACTAGATATGGCCCGTGTGTAGGAAGCACAGTTGTTTTATTCTGAGCAAGCTCACTGTTCGGACCCCATAGAAAACACAGTAGAGTAGAAGAGTGCTCTTTTCTCAAAAGCAGAGTGTGTTTCATGTAAGGCGAGCTAGCATTTTTTTCCCAGTCCTAATGGAGTTGAATCACATGCAGTTTCTGGTCCTATGAGCAAGAGTTGTTTTCTGGTAAGGAAAGTCACTATTGAGCTCCCATTGCCATACACAGTGCAAATAGCACTCGCGTCTGTTCCCAGCAAGTACAGTCTATCGGACTGAAGAGGAGCTACTGTTCTTGTCAGTTTCCTAAGCAGAGTTGAACTAGTTATGGCCCGTGTGTAGGAAGCACAGTTCTTTTGTTCTGAGCAAGCTCACTATTCTGGCCCTATAGGAAACACAGTAGAGTAGAAGAGTGCTCTTTTCTCTAAAGCAGAGTGTGTTTTTGTAAGGCGAGCTAGCATTTGTTTCCCAGTCCTAAATGGAGTGGAATCACATGTAGTTTCTGGTCCTACGAGCAAGAGTTGTTTTCTGGTAAGGAAAGTCACTATTGCGCTCCCCTTGCCATACATAGTGCAAATAGATCTCGCGTCTGTTCCCAGCAAGTTCAGTGTATCGTACTGAAGGGGAGCTACTGTTCTTGTCAGTTTCCTAAGCAGAGTTGAACTAGATATGGTCCCTGTGTGTAGTAAGTACAGTTCTTTTGTTCTGAGCAAGCTCACTGTTCAGACCCCATAGGAAACACAGTAGAGGATAAGAGTGCTCTTTTCTCAAAAACAGAGTGTGTTTCTTGTAAGGCGAGCTAGCGTTTGTTTCCCAGTCCTAAATGGAGTTGAGTCACATGCAGTTTCTGGCACTAAGAACAAGAGTTGTTTTCTGGAAAGGAAAGTCACTCTTGCGCGCCCATTGCCTTACACAAGGCAAATAGCACTCGCGTCTTTTCCCAGCAAGTACAGTGTATTGGACTGAATAGGAGTTACTGTTCTTGTCAGTTTCCTAAGTAGAGTTGAACTAGATATGGCCCGTGTGTGTAGGAAGCACAGTTCTTTTGTTCTGAGCAAGCTCACTGTTCTGACCCTATAGGAAACACAGTAGAGTAGAAGAGTGCTCTTTTCTCTAAAGCAGGGTGTGTTTCTGTAAGGTGAGCTAGCTTTTGTTTCCCAGTCCTAAATGGAGTTGAATCACATGCAGTTTCTGGTCCTACGATCAAGAGTTGTTTTATGGTAAGAAGAGTCACTATTGTGCTGCCATTGCAATACACAGGACAAATAGCACTGGCGTCTGTTCCCAGCACGTACAGTGTCTTGGACTGAAGAGGATCTACTGTTCTTGTCAGGTTCCTAAGCAGAATTGAACTAGATATGGCCATGTGTGTAGGAAGCACAGTTCTTTTGTTCTGAGCAAGCTCACTGTTCGGACACCATAGGAAACACAGTAGAGTAGAAGAGTGCTCTTTTCTCAAAAGCAGAGTGTGTTTTTGTAAGGCGAGCTAGCGTTTGTGTCCTAGTCCTAAATGGAGTTGAATCACATGCAGTTTCTGGTCCTACGAGCAAGAGTTGTTTTCTGGTAAGGAAAGTCACTATTGTGCTCCCATTACCCTATACAAGGCAAATAGCACTCGAGTCTTTTCCCAGCAAGTACAGTGTATTGGAGTGAATAGGAGCTACTGTTCTTGTCAGTTTCCTAAGCAGAGTTGAACTAGATATGGTCCGTATGTGTAGGAAGCACAGTTCTTTTGTTCTGAGCAAGCTCACTGTTTGGATCTCATAGGAAACACAGTAGAGTAAAAGAGTGCTCTTTTCTCTAAAGCAGAGTGTGTTTTTGTAAGGCGAGCTAGCATTTGTTTCCCAGTCTAAATGGAGTGGAATCACATGCAGTTTCTGGTCCTACGAGCAAGAGTTGTTTTCTGGTAAGGAAAGTCACTATTGCACTCCCATTGCCATACACAGTGCAAATAGCCCTCCCGTCTGTTCCCAGCAAGTACAGTGTATTGGACTGAAGAGGAGCTACTGTTCTTCTCAGTTTCCTAAGCAGAGTTGAACTAGATATGGTCCGTGAGTGTAGAAAGCACAGTTCTTTTTTTCTGAGCAAGCTCACTGTTCTGGCCCTATAGGAAACACAGTAGAGTAGAAGAGTGCTCTTTTCTCAAAAGCAGAGTGTGTTTCTTGTAAAGCGAGCTAGAGTTTGTTTCCCAGTCCTAAATGGAGATGAATCACATGCAGTTTCTGGTCCTACGAGCAAGAGTTGTTTTCTGGTAAGAAGAGTCACTATTGCGCCTCCATTGACATACACAGAACAAATAGCACTCGCATCTGTTCCCAGCAAGTACAGTGTATTGGACTGAAGAGGATCTACTGTTCTTGTCAGGTTCCTAAGCAGACTTGAACTAGATATGGCCGTGTGTGTAGGAAGCACAGTTTTTTTGTTCTGAGCAAGCTCACTGTTCGGAACACATAGGAAACACAATAGAGTAGAAGAGTGCTCTTTTCTGAAAAGCAGAGTGTGTTTCTTGGAAATCGAGCTAGCGTTTGTTTCCTAGTCCTAAATGGAGTTGAGTCACATGCAGTTTTTTTGTCCAACGAGCAAGAGTTGTTTTCTGGTAAGACAAGTCACTATTGTGCTCCAATTGCCATACACAGTGCAAATAGCACTCACGTCTGTTCCCCGCAAGTACAGTGTATTGGACTGAAGAGGAGCTAGTGTTCTTGTCAGTTTCCTAAGCAGAGTTGAACTAGATATGGCCCGTGTGTAGGAAGCACAGTTGTTTTGTTCTGAGCAAGCTCACTGTTCGGAACACATAGGAAACACAGTAGAGTAGAAGAGTGCTCTTTTCTCAAAAGCAGAGTGTGTTTCATGTAAGGCGAGCTAGCATTTGTTTCCCAATCCTAAATGGAGTTGAATCACATGCAGTTTCTGGTCCTACGAGCAAGAGTTGTTTTCTGGTAAGGAAAGTCACTATTGTGCTTCCATTGCCATACACAGTGCAAATAGCACTCGCGTCTGTTCCCAGCAAGTACAGTCTATCGGACTGAAGAGGATCTACTGTTCTTGTCAGTTTCCTAAGCAGAGTTGAACTAGATATGGCCCGTGTGTAGGAAGCACAGTTCTTTTGTTCTGAGCAAGCTCACTGTTCTGGCCCTATAGGAAACACAGTAGAGTAGAATAGTGCTCTTTTCTCTAAAGCAGAGTGTGTTTTTGTAAGGCGAGCTAGCATTTGTTACCCAGTCCTAAATGGAGTGGAATCACATGCAGTTTCTGGTCCTACAAGCAAGAGTTGTTTTCTGCAAAGGAAAGTCACTATTGCGCTCCCCTTGCCATACATAGTGCAAATAGCTCTCGCGTCTGTTCCCAGCAAGTACAGTGTATCGGACTGAAGAGGAGCTACTGTTCTTGTCAGTTTCCTAAGCAGAGTTGAACTAGATATGGCCCGTGTGTGTAGGAAGCACAGTTCTTTTGTTCTGAGCAAGCTCACTGTTCAGACCCCATAGGAAACACAGTAGAGGGGAAGAGTGCTCTTTACTCAAAAGCAGAGTGTGTTTCTTGTAAGGCGAGCTAGCGTTTGTTTCCCAGTCCTAAATGGATTTGAGTCACATGCAGTTTCTGGTCCTAAGAACAAGAGTTGTTTTATGGAAAGGAAAGTCACTATTGCGCGCCCATTGCCTTACACAAGGCAAATAGCACTCGCATCTTTTCCCAGCAAGTACAGTGTAATGGACTGAATAGGAGTTACTGTTCTTGTCAGTTTCCTAAGTAGAGTTGAACTAGATATGGCCCGTGTGTGTAAGAAGCACAGTTCTTTTGTTCTGAGCAAGCTCACTGTTCAGACCCCATAGCAAACAAAGTAGAGTAGAAGAGTGCTCTTTTCTCTAAAGCAGAGTGTGTTTCTGTAAGGCGAGCTAGCGTTTGTTTCCCAGTCCTAAATGGAGTTGAGTCACATGCAGGTTTTTGTCCTACGAGCAAGAGTTGTTTTCTGGTAGGGCGAGTCACTATTGTGCTCCAATTGCCATACACAGTGCAAATAGCACTGGTGTCTGTTCCCTGCAAGTACAGTGTATCGGACTGAAGAGGAGCTACTGTTCTTGTCAGTTTCCTAAGCAGAGTTGAACTAGATATGGCCCGTGTGTAGAAAGCACAGTTCTTTATTCTGAGCAAGCTCACTGTTCTGGCCCTATAGGAAATACAGTAGAGTAGAAGAGTGCTCTTTTCTCTAAAGCAGAGTGTGTTTCTGTAAGGTGAGCCAGCTTTTGTTTCCCAGTCCTAAATGGAGTTGAATCACATGCAGTTTCTGGTCCTACGAGCAAGAGTTGTTTTATGGTAAGAAGAGTCACTATTGTGCTGCCATTGCCATACACAGGACAAATAGCACTGGCGTCTGTTCCCGGCACGTACAGTGTATTGGACTGAAGAGGATCTACTGTTCTTGTCAGGTTCCTAAGCAGAATTGAACTAGATATGGCCATGTGTGTAGGAAGCACAGTTCTTTTGTTCTGAGCAAGCTCACTGTTCGGACACCATAGGAAACACAGTAGAGTAGAAGAGTGCTCTTTTCTCAAAAGCAGAGTGTGTTTCTTGGAAGTCGAGCTAGCTTTTGTTTCCTAGTCCTAAATGGAGTTGAATCACATGCAGTTTCTGGTCCTACGAGCAAGAGTTGTTTTCTGGTAAGGAAAGTCACTATTGCGCTCCCATTACCCTACACAAGGCAAATAGCACTCGTGTCTTTTCCAAGCAAGTACAGTGTATTGGAGTGAATAGGAGCTACTGTTCTTGTCAGTTTCCTAAGCAGAGTTGAACTAGATATGGTCCGTATGTGAAGGAAGCACAGTTCTTTTGTTCTGAGCAAGCTCACTCTTCTGGCCCTTTAGGAAACACAGAAGAGTGGAAGAGTGCTCTTTTCTCTAAAGCAGAGTGTGTTTCTTGTAAGGCGAGCTAGCGTTTGTTTCCCAGTCCTAAATGGAGTTGAATCACATGCAGTTTCTGGTCCTAAGAGCAAGAGCTGTTTTCTGGTAAGGAAAGTCACTATTGTGCTCCCCTTGCCATACATAGTGCAAATAGCTCTCACGTCTGTTCCCTGCAAGTACAGTGTATCGGACTTTAGAGGAGCTACTGTTCTTGTCAGTTTCCTAAGCAGAGTTGAACTAGATATGGCCTGCGTGTGTAGGAAGCACAGTTCTTTTGTTCTGAGCAAGCTCACTGTTTTGACCCCATAGGAAACACAGTAGAGTAGAAGAGGGCTCTTTTCTCTAAAGCAGAATGTGTTTTTTGTAAGGCGAGCTAGCGTTTGTTTCCCAGTCCTAAATGGAGTGGAATCACATGCAGTTTCTGGTCCTACGAGCAGGAGTTGTTTTCTGGTAAGGAAAGTCACTATTGCGCTCCCATTGCCATACACAGCGCAAATAGCCCTCCCGTCTGTTCCCAGCAAGTACAGTGTATTGGACTGAGAAGGAGCTACTGTTTTTCTCAGTTTCCTAAGCAGAGTTGAACTAGATATGGCCCGTGTGTGTAGGAAGTACAGTTCTTTTTTTCTGAGCAAGCTCACTGTTCTGGACCTATAGGAAACACAGTAGAGTAGAAGAGTGCTCTTTTCTCAAAAGCAGAGTGTGTTTCTTGTAAAGCGAGCTAGAGTTTGTTTCCCAGTCCTAAATGGAGTTGAATCACATGCAGTTTCTGGTCCTACGAGCAAGATTTGTTTTCTGGTAAGAAGAGTCACTATTGCGCTGCCATTGCCATACACAGGACAAATAGCACTGGCGTCTGTTCCAGCAAGTACATTGTATTGAACTGAATAGGAGTTACTGTTCTTGTCAGTTTCCTAAGCAGACGTGAACTAGATATGGCCGTGTGTAGGAAGCACAGTTTTTTTGTTCTGAGCAAACTCACTTTTCGGAACACATAGGAAACACAGTAGAGTAGAAGAGTGCTCTTTTCTCAAAAGGAGAGTGTGTTTTTGTAAGGCGAGCTAGCGTTTGTTTCCTAGTCCTAAATGGAGTTGAATCACATGCAGTTTCTGGTCCTATGAACAAGAGTTGTTTTCTGGAACGAAAGTCACTATTGCGCTCCCATTGCCCTTTACAAGGCAAATAGCACTGGCGTCTTTTCCCAGCAAGTACAGTGTATTGGACTGAATAGGAGCTACTGTTCTTGTCAGTTTACTAAGAAGAATTGAACTAGATGTGGTCCGTGCGTGTAGGAAGCACAGTTCTTTTGTTCTGAGCAAGCTCACTGTTTGGACCACATAGGAAACACAGTAGAGTAGAAGAGTGCTCTTTTCTCAAAAGCAGAGTGTGTTTCTTGGAAGTCGAGCTAGCATTTCTTTCCCAGTCCTAAATGGAGTTGAGTCACATGCAGTTTTTTGTCCTACGATCAAGAGTTATTTTCTGGTAAGACAAGTCACTATTGTGCTCCAATTGCCATACACAGTGCAAATAGCACTCGCGTCTGTTCCCCGCAAGTACAGTGTATTGGATGGAAGAGGAGCTACTGTTCTTGTCAGTTTCCTAAGCAGAGTTGAACTAGATATGGCCCATGTGTAGAAAGCACAGTTCTTTTGTTCTGAGCAAGCTCACTATTCTGGCCCTATAGGAAACACAGTAGAGTAGAAGAGTGCTCTTTTCTCAAAAGCAGAGTGTGTTTCATGTAAGGCGAGCTAGCATTTGTTTCCCAGTCCTAAATGGAGTTGAATCACATGAAGTTTCTGGTCTTACGAACAAGAGTTGTTTTCTGGTAACAAAGTCACTATTGCGCTCCCATTGCCATACACAGTGCAAATAGCACTCGCGTCTGTTCCCAGCAAGTACAGTGTATCAGACTGAAGAGGAGCTACTGTTCTTGTCAGTTTCTTTAGCAGAGTTGAACTAGATATGGCCCATGTGTAGGAAGCACAGTTCTTTTGTTCTGAGCAAGCTCACTATTCTGGCCCTATAGGAAACACAGTAGAGTAGAAGAGTGCTCTTTTCTCTAAAGCAGAGTGTGTTTCTTGTAAGGTGAGCAAGCTTTTGTTTCCCAGTCCTAAATGGTATTGAATCACATACAGTTTCTGATCCTACGAGCAAGAGTTGTTTTCTGGTATGAAGAGTCACTATTGTGCTGCCATTGCCGTACACAGGACAAACAGCACTCGCGTCTGTTCCCAGCAAGTACAGTGTATCGGACTGAAGAGGAGCTACTGTTCTTGTCAGTTTCCTAAGCAGAGTTGAACTAGATATGGCCCGTGTGTGTAGGAAGCACAGTTCTTTTGTTCTGAGCAAGCTCACTGTTCGGACCCCATAGGAAACACAGTAGAGTAGAAGAGTTCTCTTTTCTCAAAAGCAGAGTGTGTTTCTTGTAAGGCGAGCTAGCGTTTGTTTCCCAGTCCTAAATGGAGTTGAATCTCTGCAGTTTCTGGTCCTAAGTGCAAGAGTTGTTTTCTGATAAGGAAAGTCACTATTGCGCTCCCCTTGCCATACATAGTGCAAATAGCTCTTTCGTCTATTCCCAGCTAGGACAGTGTATCGGACTGAAGAGGAGCTACTGTTCTTGTCAGTTTCCTAAGCAGAGTTGAACTAGATATGGCCCGTGTGTGTAGAAAGCACAGTTCTTTTGTTCTGAGCAAGCTCACTGTTCGGACCCCATAGGAAACACAGTAGAGTAGAAGAGTGCTCTTTTCTCAAAAGCAGAGTGTGTTTCTTGTAAGGCGAGCTAGCATTTTTTTTCCAGTTCTAAATGGAGTTGAATCACATGCAGTTTCTGGTCCTACAAGCAAGAGTTGTTTTCTGGTAAGAAGAGTCACTATTGCGCTGCCATTGCCATACACAGGACAAATAGCACTGGCGTCTGTTCCCAGCAAGTATAGTGTATTGGACTGAAGAGGATCTACTGTTCTTGTCAGGTTCCTAAGCAGACTTGAACTAGATATGGCCGTGTGTTTGAAGCACAATTTTTTTTGTTCTGAGCAAGCTCACTGTTCGGAACACATAGGAAACACAGTAGAGTAGAAGAGTGCTCTTTTCTCAAAAGCAGAATGTGTTTCTTGGAAGTCGAGCTAGCATTTGTTTCCCAGTCCTAAATGGAGTTGAGTCACATGCAGTTTTTTGTCCTACGAGCAAGAGATGTTTTCTGGTAAGACAAGTCACTATTTTGCTCCAATGCCATACACAGTGCAAAAAGCACTCGCGTCTATTCCCCGCAAGTACAGTGTATTGGACTGAAGAGGATCTACTGTTCTTGTCGGTTCCTAAGCAGAATTTAACTAGATATGGCCGTGTGTGTAGGAAGCACAGTTCTTTTGTTCTGAGCAAGCTCACTGTTCGGACACCATAAGAAACAAAGTAGAGTAGAAGAGTGCTCTTTTCTCAAAAGCAGAATGTGTTTCTTGGAAGGCGAGCTAGCATTTCTTTCCCAGTCCTAAATGGAGTTGAATCACATGCAGTTTCTGGTCCTACGAGCAAGAGTTGTTTTCTGGTAAGGAAAGTCACTATTGCGCTCCCATTGCCATACACAGTGCAAATAGCACTCGCGTCTGTTCCCAGCAAGTACAGTGTATCGGACTGAAGAGGAGCTACTGTTCTTGTCAGTATCCTAAGCAGAGTTGAACTAGTTATGGCCCGTGTGTAGGAAGCACAGTTCTTTTGTTCTGAGCAAGCTCACTGTTCTGGCCCTATAGGAAACACAGTAGAGTAGAAGAGTGCTCTTTTCTCAAAAGCAGAGTGTGTTTCTTGGAAGTCGAGCTAGCGTTTGTTTCCAAGTCCTAAATGGAGTTGAATCACATGCAGTTTTTAGTCCTAAGAGCAAGAGTTGTTTTATGGTAAGAAGAGTCACTATTGCGCTGCCATTGCCATACACAGGACAAATAGCACTGGCGTCTGTTCCCAGCAAGTACAGTGTATTGGATTGAAGAGGATCTACTGTTCTTGTCAGGTTCCTAAGCAGAATTGAACTAGATATGGCCGTGTGTGTAGGAAGCACAGTTCTTTTGTTCTGAGCAAGCTCACTGTTCGGACACCATAGGAGACCCAGTAGAGTAGAAGAGTGCTTCTTTCTCAAAAGCAGCGTGTGTTCTTGTAAGGCGAGCTAGCGTTTGTTTCCCAGTCCTAAATGGAGTTGAATCACATGCAGTTTCTGGTCCTAAGAGCAAGAGTTGTTTTTTGGTAAGGAAATTCACTATTGTGCTCCCCTTGCCATACATAGTGCAAATAGCTCTCGCGTCTGTTCCCAGCAAGTACAGTGTATCGGACTGAAGAGGAGCTACTGTTCTTGTCAGGTTCCTAAGCAGAGTTCAACTATATGGCCCGTGTGTGTAGGAAGCACCATTCTTATGTTCTGAGCAAGCTCACTGTTCTGGACCTGTAGGAAACACAGTAGAGTAGAAGAGTGCTCTTTTCTCAAAAGCAGAGTGTGTTTTTGTAAGGCGAGCTAGCGTTTGTTTCCTAGTCCTAAATGGAGTTGAATCACATGCAGTTTCTGGTCCTACAAGCAAGAGTGGTTTTCTGGTAAGAAGAGTCACTATTGCGCTGCCATTGCCTTACACAGTGCAAATAGCACTCGCGTCTGTTCTCAGCAATACAGTGTATCGGACTTAAGAGGAGCTACTGTTCTTGTCAGTTTCCTAAGCAGAGTTGAACTAGTTATGGCCCGTGTGTAGGAAGCACAGTTCTGTTGTTCTGAGCAAGCTCACTGTTCTGGCCCTATAGGAAACACAGTAGAGTAGAAGAGTGCTCTTTTCTCAAAAGCAGAGTGTGTTTCTTGTAAGGCGAGCTAGCGTTTGTTTCCCAGTCCTAAATGGAGTGGAATCACATGCAGTTTCTGGTCCTACGAGCAAGAGTTGTTTTCTGGTAAGGAAAGTCACTATTGCGCTCCCATTGCCATACACAGTGCAAATAGCACATGCGTCTGTTCCCAGCAATTACAGTGTAATGGACTGAAGATGTGCTACTGTTCTTGTCAGGTTCCTAAGCAGAGTTGAACTAGATATGGCCCGTGTGTGTAGGAAGCACAGTTCTTATGTTCTGAGCAAGCTCTCTGCTCTGGCCCCATAGGAAACACAGTAGAGTAGAAGAGTGCTCTTTTCTCTAAAGCAGAGTGTGTTTCTTGTAAGGCGAGCTAGCGTTTGTTTCCCAGTCCTAAATGGAGCTGAGTCACATGCAGTTTTTTGTCCTACGAGCAAGAGTTGTTTTCTGGTAAGATGAGTCACTATTGTGCTCCAATTGCCATACACAGTGCAAATAGCACTCGCGTCTGTTCCCAGCAAGTAGAGTGTATCGGACTGAAGAGGAGCTACTGTTCTTGTCAGTTTCCTAAGCAGACTTGAACTAGATATGCCCTGTGTGTAGGAAGCACAGTTTTTTTGTTCTGAGCAAGCTCACTTTTCGGAACACATAGGAAACACAGTAGAGTAGAAGAGTGCTCTTTTCTGAAAAGCAGAGTGTGTTTCATGTAAGGCGAGCTAGCACTTGTTCCCCAGTCCTAAATGGAGTTGAATCACATGCAGTTTCTGTTCCTTCGAGCAAGAGTTGTTTTCTGGTAAGGAAAGTCACTATTGCGCTCCCATTGCCATACACAGTGCAAATAGCACTCGCGTCTGTTCCCAGCAAGTACAGTGTATCGGACTGAAGAGGAGCTACTGTTCTTGTCAGTTTCCTAAGCAGAGTTGAACTAGTTATGGCCCGTATGTAGGAAGCACAGTTCTTTTGTTTTGAGCAAGCTCACTGTTCTGGCCCTATAGGAAACACAGTAGAGTAGAAGAGTGCTCTTTTCTCTAAAGCAGAGTGTGTTTCTTGTAAGGCCAGGTAGCGTTTGTTTCCCAGTCTTCAATGGAGTTGAATCACATGCAGTTTCTAGTCCTAAGTGCAAGAGTTGTTTTCTGGTAAGAAGAGTCACTATTGCGCTGCCATTGCCATACACAGGACAAAGAGCCCTGGCGTCTGTACCCAGCAAGTACAGTGTATTGGACTGAAGAGGATCTACTGTTCTTGTCAGGTTCCTAAGCAGACTTGAACTAGATATGGCCGTGTGTGCAGGAAGCACAGTTCTTTTGTCCTGAGCAAGATCACTGTTCGGACACCATAGGAAACACAGTAGAGTAGAAGAGTGTTCTTTTCTCAAAAGCAGAGTGTGTTTCTTGAAAGGCGAGCTAGCGTTTGTTTCCCAGTCCTAAATGGAGTTGAATCACATGCAGTTTCTGGTCCTAAGAGCAAGAGTTGTTTTCAGGTAAGGAAAGTCAATATTGCGCTCCCCTTGCCATACATAGTGCAAATAGCTCTCGCGTCTGTTCCCAGCAAGTACAGTGTATCGGACTGAAGAGGAGCTAGTGTCTTGTCAGTTTCCTAAGCAGAGTTCAACTAGATATGGCCCATGTGTGTAGGAAGCACCGTTCTTATGTTCTGAGCAAGCTCACTGTTCTGGCCCTATAGGAAACACAGTAGAGTAGAAGAGTGCTCTTTTCTCAAAAGCAGAGTGTGTTTTTGTAAGGCGAGCTAGCGTTTGTTTCCTAGTCCTAAATGGAGTTGAATAACATGCAGTTTCTGGTCCTACGAACAATAGTTTTTTTCTGGTAAGGAAAGTCACTATTGCGCTCCCATTGCCCTACACAAGGCAAATAGCACTCGCGTCTTTTCCCAGCAAGTACAGTGTATTGGACTTAATAGGAGCTACAGTTCTTGTCAGTTTCCTAAGCAGAGTTGAACTAGATATGGCCCGTGTGTGTAGGAAGTACAGTTCTTTTTTTCTGAGCAAGCTCACTGTTCGGACTCCATAGGAAACACAGTAGAGTAGAAGAGTGCTCTTTTCTCAAAAGCAGAGTGTGTTTCTTGTAAGGCGAGCTAGCGTTTGTTTCCCAGTCCTAAATGGAGTTGAATCTCATGCAGTTTCTGGTCCTAAGATCAAGAGTTGTTTTCTGGTAAGGAAAGTCACTATTGCGCTCCCCTTGCCATACACAGTGCAAATAGCTCTCGCGTCTATTCCCAGCAAGTACAGTGTATCGGACTGAAGAGGAGCTAATGTTCTTGTAAGTTTCCTAAGCAGAGTTGAACTAGATATGGCCCGTGTTTGTAGGAAGCACAGTTCTTAAGTTCTGAACAAGCTCACTGTTCTGGCCCTATTGGAAACACAGTAGAGTAGAAGAGTGCTCTTTTCTCAAAAGCAGACTGTGTTTTTGTAAGGCGAGCTAGCGTTTGTTTCCTAGTCCTAAATGGAGTTGAATCACATGAAGTTTCTGGTCCTACGAAAAAGAGCTGTTTTCTGGTAAGGAAAGTCACTATTGCGCTCCCATTGCCCTACACAAGTCAAATAGCACTCGCGTCTTTTCCCAGCAAGTACAGTGTATTGGACTGAATAGGAGCTACTGTTCTTGTCAGTTTCCTAAGCAGAGTTGAACTAGATATGGTCCGTGTGTGTAGGAATCGCAGTTCTTTTGTTCTGAACAAGCTCACTGTTTGGACCACATAGGAAACACAGTAGAGTAGAAGAGTGCTCTTTTCTCAAAAGCAGAGTGTGTTTCTTGTAAGGCGAGCTAGCATTTGTTTCCCAGTCCTAAATGGAGTGGAATTACATGCAGTTTCTGGTCCTGTGAGCAAGAGTTGTTTTCTGGTAAGGAAATCACAATTGCGCTCCCATTGCCATACACAGTGCAAATAGCCCTCCCGTCTGTTCCCAGCAAGTACATTGTATTGGACCGAAGAGGAGCTACTGTTCTTCTCAGTTTCCTAAGCAGAGTTGAACTAGATATGGCCCGTGTGTGTAGGAAGTACAGTTCTTTTTTTCTGAGCAACCTCACTGTTCTGGCCCTATAGGAAACACAGTAGAGTAGAAGAGTGCTCTTTTCTCAAAAGCAGAGTGTGTTTCTTGGAAGTCGAGCTAGTGTTTGTTTCCCAGTCCTCAATGGAGTTGACTCACATGCAGTTTTTTGTCCTACGAGCAAGAGTTGTTTTCTCTTAAGACAAGTCACTATTGTGCTCCAATTGCCATACACAGTGCAAATAGCACTCGCGTCTGTTCCCCGCAAGTACAGTGTATTGGACTGAAGAGTAGCTACTGTTCTTGTTTGTTTCCTAAGCAGAGTTGAACTAGATATGGCCCGTGTGTAGGAAGCACAGTTCTTTTGTTCTGAGCAAGCTCACTGTTCGGACCCCATAGGAAACACAGTAGAATAGAAGAGTGCTCTTTTCTCAAAAGCAGAGTGTGTTTCTTGTAAGGCGAGCTAGCACTTGTTCCCCAGTCTTAAATGGAGTTGAATCACATGCAGTTTCTGGTCCTATGAGCAAGAGTTGTTTTCTGGTAAGGAAAGTCACTATTGCGCTCCCATTGACATACACAGTGCAAATAGCACTCACGTCTGTTCCCAGCAAGTACAGTGTATCGGACTGAAGAGGAGCTACTGTTCTTGTCAGTTTCCTAAGCAGAATTGAACTAGTTATGGGCAGTATGTAGGAAGCACAGTTTTTTTGTTCTGAGCAAGCTCACTGTTCGGAACACATAGGAAACACAGTAGAGTAGAAGAGTGCTCTTTTCTCAAAAGCAGAGTGTGTTTTTGTAAGGCGAGCTAGCGTTTGTTTCCTAGTCCTAAATGGAGTTGAATCACATGCAGTTTCTTGTCCTACGAACAAGAGTTTTTATCTGGTAAGGAAAGTCACTATTGCGCTCCCATTGCCCTACACAAGGCAAATAGCACTCGCGTCTTTTCCCAGCAAGTACAGTGTATTGGACTGAATAGGAGCTACTGTTCTTGTCAGTTTCCTAAGCAGAGTTGAACTAGATATGGCCCGTGTGTGTACGAAGTACAGTTCTTTTTTTCTGAGCAAGCTCACTGTTCTGGCCCTATAGGAAACACAGTAGGGTAGAAGAGTGCTCTTTTCTCAAAAGCAGAGTGTGTTTCTTGTAAAGCGAGCTAGAGTTTGTTTCCCAGTCCTAAATGGAGTGGAATCACATGCAGTTTCTGGTCCTACGAGCAAGAGTTGTTTTCTGGTAAGAAGAGTCACTATTGCGCTGCCATTGCCATACACAGGACAAATAGCACTGGCGTCTGATCCCAGCAAGTATAGTGTATTGGACAGAAGAGGATCTACTGTTCTTGTCAGGTTCCTAAGCAGACTTGAACTAGATATGGCCGTGTGTGTAGGAAGCACAGTTTTTTTGTTCTGAGCAAGCTCACTGTTCGGAACACATAGGAAACACAGTAGAGTAGAAGAGTGCTCTTTTCTCAAAAGCAGAATGTGTTTCTTGGAATTCGAGCTAGCGTTTGTTTCCCAGTCCTAAATGGAGTTGAGTCACATGCAGTTTTTTGTCCTACAAGCAAGAGTTGTTTTCTGGTAAGACAAGTCACTATTTTGCTCCAATGCCATACACAGTGCAAAAAGTACTCGCGTCTATTCCCCGCAAGTACAGTGTATTGGACTGAAGAGGATCTACTGTTCTTGTCAGGATCCTAAGCAGAATTTAACTAGATATGGCCGTGTGTGTAGGAAGCACAGTTCTTTTGTTCTGAGCAAGCTCACTGTTCGGACACCATAAGAAACAAAGTAGAGTAGAAGAGTGCTCTTTTCTCAAAAGCAGAGTGTGTTTCTTGTAAGGCGAGCTAGCGTTTGTTTCCCAGTCCTAAATGGAGTTGAATCTCATGCAGTTTCTGGTCCTAAGAGCAAGAGTTGTTTTCTGGTAAGGAAAGTCACTATTGCGCTCCCCTTGCCATACATAGTGCAAATAGCACTCGCGTCTATTCCCAGCAAGTAGAGTGTATCGGACTGAAGAGGAGCTACTGTTCTTGTCAGTTTCCTAAGCAGACTTGAACTAGATATGCCCTGTGTGTAGGAAGCACAGTTTTTTTGTTCTGAGCAAGCTCACTTTTCGGAACACATAGGAAACACAGTAGAGTAGAAGAGTGCTCTTTTCTCAAAAGCAGAGTGTGTTTCGTGTAAGGCGAGCTAGCACTTGTTCCCCAGTCCTAAATGGAGTTGAATCACATGCAGTTTCTGTTCCTTCGAGCAAGAGTTGTTTTCTGGTAAGGAAAGTCACTATTGCGCTCCCATTGCCATACACAGTGCAAATAGCACTCGCGTCTGTTCCCAGCAAGTACAGTGTATCGGACTGAAGAGAAGCTACAGTTCTTGTCAGTTTCCTAAGCAGAGTTGAACTAGTTATGGCCCGTATGTAGGAAGCACAGTTCTTTTGTTTTGAGCAAGCTCACTGTTCTGGCCCTATAGGAAACACAGTAGAGTAGAAGAGTGCTCTTTTCTCTAAAGCAGAGTGTGTTTCTTGTAAGGCCAGCTAGCGTTTGTTTCCCAGTCTTAAATGGAGTTGAATCACATGCAGTTTCTAGTCCTAAGTGCAAGAGTTGTTTTCTGGTAAGAAGAGTCACTATTGCGCTGACATTGCCATACACAGGACAAAGAGCACTGGCGTCTGTTCCCAGCAAGTACAGTGTATTGGACTGAAGAGGATCTACTGTTCTTGTCAGGTTCCTAAGCAGACTTGAACTAGAGATGGCCGTGTGTGCAGGAAGCACAGTTCTTTTGTTCTGAGCAAGATCACTGTTCGGACACCATAGGAAACACAGTAGAGTAGAAGAGTGCTCTTTTCTCAAAAGCAGAATGTGTTCTTGTAAGGAGAGCTAGCGTTTGTTTCCCAGTCCTAAATGGAGTTGAATCACATGCAGTTTCTGGTCCTAAGAGCAAGAGTTGTTTTCAGATAAGGAAAGTCAATATTGCGCTCCCCTTGCCATACATAGTGCAAATAGCTCTCGCGTCTGTTCCCAGCAAGTACAGTGTATCAGACTGAAGAGGAGCTACTGTCTTGTCAGTTTCCTAAGCAGAGTTCAACTAGATATGGCCCATGTGTGTACGAAGCACCGTTCTTATGTTCTGAGCAAGCTCACTGTTCTGGCCCTATAGGAAACACAGTAGAGTAGAAGAGTGCTCTTTTCTCAAAAGCAGAGTGTGTTTTTGTAAGGTGAGCTAGCGTTTGTTTCCTAGTCCTAAATGGAGTTGAATCACATGCAGTTTCTGGTCCTAGGAACAAGAGTTTTTTTCTGGTAAGGAAAGTCACTATTGCGCTCCCATTCCCCTACACAAGGCAAATAGCACTCGCGTCTTTTCCCAGCAAGTACAGTGTATTGGACTTAATAGGAGCTACAGTTCTTGTCAGTTTCCTAAGCAGAGTTGAACTAGATATGGCCCGTGTGTGTAGGAAGTACAGTTCTTTTTTTCTGAGCAACCTCACTGTTCTGGCCCTATAGGAAACACAGTAGAGTAGAAGAGTGCTCTTTTCTCAAAAGCAGAGTGTGTTTCTTGTAAAGCGAGCTAGAGTTTTTTTCCCAGTCCTAAATGGAGTTGAGTCCCATGCAGTTTCTGGTCCTACAAGCAAGAGTTTTTTTCTGGTAAGAAGAATAACTATTGCGCTGCAATTGCCATACACAGGACAAATAGCACTGGCGTCTCTTCCCAGCAAGTACAGTGTATTGGATTGAAGAGGATCTACTGTTCTTGTCAGGTTCCTAAGCAGACTTGAACTAGATATGGCCATGTGTGTAGGAAGCACAGTTTTTTTTGTTTTGAGCAAGCTCACTTTTCGGAACACCTAGGAAACACAGTAGAGTAGAAGAGTGCTCTTTTCTCAAAAGCAGAGTGTGTTTCTTGGAAGTCGAGCTAGCGTTTGTTTCCCAGTCCTAAATGGAGTTGAGTCACATGCAGTTTTTTGTCCTACGAGCAAGAGTTGTTTTCTCCTAAGACAAGTCACTATTGTGCTCCAATTGCCATACACAGTGCAAATAGCACTGGCGTCTGTTCCCCGCAAGTACAGTGTATTGGACTGAAGAGGAGCTACTGTTCTTGGACGTTTCCTAAGCAGAGTTGAACTAGATATGGCCCGTGTGTGTAGGAAGCACAGTTCTTATGTTTGAGCAAGCTCACTGTTCTGGCCCCAGAGGAAACACAGTAGAGTAGAAGAGTGCTCTTTTCTCAAAAGCAGAGTGTGTTTCATGTAAGGCGAGCTAGCATTTGTTTCCCAGTCCTAAATGGAGTTGAATCACATGCAGTTTCTGGTCTTATGAGCAAGAGTTGTTTTCTGGTAAGGAAAGTCACTATTGTGCTCCTATTGCCATCCACAGTACAAATAGCACTCACGTCTTTTCCCAGCAAGTTCAGTATATTGGACTGGAGAGGAGCTACTGTTCTTGTCAGTTTCCTAAGCAGAGTTCAACTAGATATGGCCGTGTGAGTAGGAAGCACAGTTTTTTTGTTCTGAGCAAGCTCACTGTTCGGACACATAGGAAACACAGTAGAGTAGAAGAGTGCTCTTTTCTCAAAAGCAGAGTGTGTTTCTTGGAAGTAGAGCTAGCGTTTGTTTCCCAGTTAAATGGAGTTGTGTCACATGCAGTTTTTTGTCCTACAAGCAAGAGTTGTTTTCTGGTAAGACGAGTCACTATTGCGCTCCAATTGCCATACACAGTGCAAATAGCACTCGCGTCTGTTCCCTGCAAGTACAGTGTATTGGACCGAAGAGGAGCTATTGTTCTTGTCAGTTTCCTAAGCAGAGTTGAACTAGATATGGCCCGTGTGTAGGAAGCACAGTACTTTTGTTCTGAGCAAGCTCACTGTTCTGGCCCTATAGGAAACACAGTAGAGTAGAAGTGTGCTCTATTCTCTAAAGCAGAGTGTGTTCCTTGTAAGGTGAGCTAGCTTTTGTTTGCCAGTCCTAAATGGAGTGGAATCACATGCAGTTTCTGGTCCTACGAAAAAGAGTTGTTTTCTGGTAAGGAAAGTCACTATTGCGCTCCCATTGACATACACAGTGCAAATAGCACTCGCGTCTGTTCCCAGCAAGTACAGTGTATTGGACTGAAGAGGAGCTACTGTTCTTGTCAGTTTCCTAAGCAGAGTTGAACTAGATATGGCCCGTGTGTAGGAAGCACAGTTCTTTTGTTCTGAGCAAGCTCACTGTTCTGGCCCTATAGGAAACACAGTAGAGTAGAAGAGTGCTCTTTTCTCTAAAGCAGAGTGTGTTTCTTGTAAGGTGAGCTAGCTTTTGTTTGCCAGTCCTAAATGGAGTTGAATCATGTGCAGTTTCTGGTCCTACAAGCAAGAGTTGTTTTCTTGTAAGAAGAGTCACTATTGCGCTGCCATTGCCATACACAGGACAAATAGCACTGGCGTCTGTTCCCAGCAAGTACAGTGTATTGGACTGAAGAGGATCTACTGTTCTTGTCAGGTTCCTAAGCAGAAGTGAACTAGATATGGCCGTGTGTGTAGGAAGCACAGTTCTTTTGTTCTGAGCAAGCTCACTGTTCGGACCCCATAGGAAACACAGTAGAGTAGAAGAGTGCTCTTTTCTCAAAAGCAGAGTGTGTTTCTTGTAAGTCGAGCTAGCGTTTGTTTCCCAGTTTTAAATGGAGTTGAGTCACATGCAGTTTTTTATCCTACGAGCAAGAGTTGTTTTCTGGTAAGACGAGTCACTATTGTGCTCCAATGCCATACACAGTGCAAATAGCACTCGCGTCTGTTCCCCGCAAGTACAGTGTATCGGACTGAAGAGGAGCTACTGTTCTTGTTTGTTTCCTAAGCAGAGTTGAACTAGATATGGTCCATGTGTGTAGAAAGCACAGTTCTTTTGTTCTGAGCAAGCTTACTGTTCGGACCCCATAGGAAACACAGTAAAGTAGAAGAGTGCTCTTTTCTCAAAAGCAGAGTGTGTTTCTTGTAAGGCGAGCTAACATTTGTTTCCCAGTCCTAAAAGGAGGTGAATCACATGCAGTTTCTGGTCCTACGAGCAAGAGTTGTTTTCTGGTAAGGAAAGTCACTATTGCGCTCCCATTGACATACACAGTGCAAATAGCACTCGCGTCTGTTCCCAGGAAGTACAGTGTATCGGACTGAAGAGGAGCTACTGTTCTTGTCAGTTTCCTAAGCAGAGTTGAACTAGTTATGGCCCGTGTGTAGGAAGCACAGTTCTTTTGTTCTGAGCAAGCTCACTGTTCTGGCCCTATAGGAAACACAATAGAGTAGAAGAGTGCTCTTTTCCCTAAAGCAGAGTGTGTTTCTTGTAAGGCGAGCTAGCGTTTTTTTCCCAGTACTAAATGGAGTTGAATCACATGCAGTTTCTAGTCCTACGAGCAAGAGTTGTTTTATGGTAAGAAGAGTCACTATTGCACTGCCATTGCCATACACAGGACAAATAGCACTGGCGTCTGTTCCCAGCAAGTACAGTGTATTGTACAGAAGAGGATCTACTGTTCTTGTCAGGTTCCTAAGCAGAATTGAACTAGATATGGCCGTGTGTGTAGGAAGCACAGTTCTAATGTTCTGAGCAAGTTCAATCTTCTGGCTCTATAGGAAACACAGTAGAGTAGAAGAGTGCTCTTTTCTCAAAAGCAGAGTGTGTTTCTTGCATGGAGAGCTAGCATTTGTTTCCTAGTCCTAAATGGAGTTGAGTCACATGCAGTTTTTTGTCCTACGAGCAAGAGTTGTTTTCTGGTAAGACAAGTCACTATTGTGCTCCAATTGCCATACACAGTGCAAAGAGCACTCGCGTCTGTTCCCTGCAAGTACAGTGTATTGGAAGGAAGAGGAGCTATTGTTCTTGTCAGGTTCCTAAGCAGACTTGAACTAGATATGGCCGTGTGTGTAGGAAGCACAGTTTTTTTGTTCTGAGCAAGCTCATTGTTCAGAACACATAGGAAACACAGTAGAGTAGAAGAGTGCTCTTTTCTCAAAAGAAGAGTGTGTTTCTTGGAAGTCGAGCTAGCATTTGTATCCCAGTCCTCAATGGAGTTGAGTCACATGCAGTTTTTTGTCCTACGAGCAAGAGTTTTTTTCTCGTAAGACAAGTCACTATTGTGCTCCAATGCCATACACAGTGCAAATAGCACTCGCGTCTGTTCCCAGCAAGTACAGTGTATCGAACTGAAGAGGAGCTACTGTTCTTGTTTGTTTCCTAAGCAGAGTTGAACTAGATATAGCCCGTGTGTGTAGAAAGCACAGTTCTTTTGTTCTGAGCAAGCTCACTGTTCGGACCCCATAGGAAACACAGTAGAGTAGAAGAGTGCTCTTTTCTCAAAAGCAGAGTGTGTTTCTTGTAAGGCGAGGTAGCATTTGTTTCCCAGTCCTAAATGGAGTTGAATCACATGCAGTTTCTGGTCCTACGAGCAAGAGTTGTTTTCTGGTAAGGTAAGTCACTATTGCGCTTCCATTGCCATACACAGTGCAAATAGCACTCGCGTCTTTTCCCAGCAAGTACAGTGTATCGGACGGAAGAGGAGCTACTGTACTTGTCAGTTTCCTAAGCAGAGTTGAACTAGTTATGGCCTGTGTGTAGGAAGCACAGTTCTTTTGTTCTGAGCAAGCTCACTATTCTGGCCCTACAGGAAACACAATAGAGTAGAAGAGTGCTCTTTTCCCTAAAGCAGAGTATGTTTCTTGTAAGTCGAGCTAGCTTTTGTTTCCCAGTCCTAAATGGAGTTGAATCACATGCAGTTTCTAGTCCTACGAGCAAGGGTTGTTTTATGGTAAGAAGAGTCACTGTTGCGCTGCCATTGCCATACACAGGACAAATAGCACTGGCGTCTGTTCCCAGCAAGTACAGTGTATTGTACAGAAGAGGATCTACTGTTCTTGTCAGGTTCCTAAGCAGAATTGAACTAGATATGGCCGTGTGTGTAGGAAGCACAGTTCTAATGTTCTGAGCAAGTTCACTCTTCTGGCTCTATAGGAAACACAGTAGAGTAGAAGAGTGCTCTTTTCTCAAAAGCAGAGTGTGTTTCTTGGAAGTCTAGCTAGCGTTTGTTTCCTAGTCCTTAATGGAGTTGAGTCACATGCAGTTTTTTGTCCTACGAGCAAGAGTTGTTTTCTGGTAAGACAAGTCACTATTGTGCTCCAATTGCCATACACAGTGCAAATAGCACTCGCGTCTGTTCACTGCTAGTACAGTGTATTGGAAGGAAGAGGAGCTATTGTTCTTGTCAGTTTCCTAAGCAGAGTTGAACTAGATATGGCCGTATGCGTAGGAAGCACAGTTCTTTTGTTCTGAGCAAGCTCACTCTTCGGACCCCATAGGAAACACAGTAGAGTAGAAGAGTGCTCTTTTCTCAAAAGCAGAGTGTGTTTCTTGTAAGGCGAGCTAGCACTTCTTTCCCAGTCCTAAATGGAGTTGAATCACATGCAGTTTCTGGTCCTACGAGCAAGAGTTGTGTTCTCGTAAGGAAAGTCACTATTGCGCTCCCATTGCCATACACAGTGCAAATAGCACTCGCGTCTGTTCCCAGCAAGTACAGTGTATCGGACTGAAGAGGAGCTACTGTTCTTTTCAGTTTCCTAAGCAGAGTTGAACTAGTTATGGCTCGTGTGTAGGAAGCACAGTTCTTTTGTTCTGAGCAATCTCACTGTTCAAGCCCTATAGGAAACACAGTAGAGTAGAAGAGTGCTCTTTTCTCAAAAGTAGAGTGTGTTTCTTGTAAAGCGAGCTAGAGTTTGTTTCCCAGTCCTAAATGGAGTTGAGTCACATGCAGTTTTTTGTCCTACGAGCAAGAGTTTTTTTCTGGTAAGACGAGTCACTATTGTGCTCCAATTGCCTTACACAGTGCAAATAGCACTCGCGTCTGTTCCCAGCAAGTAGAGTGTATCAGACTGAAGAGGAGCTACTGTTCTTGTCAGTTTCCTAAGCAGACTTGAACTAGATATGGCCTTGTGTGTAGGAAGCACAGTTTTTTTGTTCTCAGCAAGCTCACTTTTCGGAACACATAGGAAACACAGTAGAGTAGAAGAGTGCTCTTTTCTCAAAAGCAGAGTGTGTTTCTTGTAAGGCGAGCTAGCGTTTGTTTCCCAGTCCTAAATGGAGTTGAGTCACATGCAGTTTTTTGTCCTACAAGCAAGAATTGTTTTCTCGTAAGAGAAGTCACTATTGGGCTCCAATTGCCATACACAGTGCAAATAGCACTCGCGTCTGTTCCCCGCAAGTACAGTGTATTGGACTGAAGAGGAGCTACTGTTCTTGTTTGCTTCCTAAGCAGAGTTGAACTAGATATGGCCCGTGTGTGTAGGAGGCACAGTACTTTTGTTCTGAGCAAGCTCACTGTTCGGACCCCATAGGAAACACAGTAGAGTAGAAGAGTGCTCTTTTCTCAAAAGCAGAGTGTGTTTCATGTAAGGCGAGTTAGCACTTGTTCCCCATTCCTAAATGGAGTTGAATCACATGCAGTTTCTGGTCCTACGAGTAAGAGTTGTTTTCTGGTAAGAAAAGTCACTATTGCGCTCCCATTGCCATACACAGTGCAAATAGCACTCGCGTCTGTTCCCAGCAAGTACAGTGTATCGGACTGAAGAGGAGCTACTGTTCTTGTCAGTTTCCTAAGCAGAGTTGAACTAGTTATGGCCCGTATGTAGGAAGCACAGTTCTTTTGTTTTGAGCAAGCTCACTGTTCTGGCCCTATAGGAAACACAGTAGAGTAGAAGAGTGCTCTTTTCTCAAAAGCAGAGTGTGTTTTTGTAAGGCGAGCTAGCGTTTGTTTCCTAGTCCTAAATGGAGTTGAATCAAATGCAGTTTCTGGTCCTACGAAAAAGTGCTCTTTTCTGGTAAGGAAAGTCACTATTGCGCTCCCATTGCCCTACACAAGGCAAATAGCACTCGCGTCTTTTCCCAGCAAGTACAGTGTATTGGACTGAATAGGAGCTACTGTTCTTGTCAGTTTCCAAACAGAGTTGAACTAGTTATGGTTCGTGTGTAGGAATCACAGTTCTTTTGTTCTGAACAAGCTCACTGTTTGGACCACATAGGAAAAACAGTAGAGTAGAAGAGTGCTCTTTTCTCTAAAGCAGAGTGTGTTTCTTGTAAGGCGAGCTAGCGTTTGTTTCCCAGTCCTAAATGGAGTGGAATCACATGCAGTTTCTGGTCCTACGAGCAAGAGTTGTTTTCTGGTAAGAAAATCACAATTGCGCTCCCATTGCCATACACAGTGCAAATAGCCCTCCCGTCTGTTCCCAGCAAGTACATTGTATTGGACCGAAGAAGAGCTACTGTTCTTCTCAGTTTCCTAAGCAGAGTTGAACTAGATATGGCCCGTGTGTGTAGGAAGTACAGTTCTTTTTTTCTGAGCAACCTCACTGTTCTGGCCCTATAGGAAATACAGTAGTGTAGAAGAGTGCTCTTTTCTCAAAAGCAGAGTGTGTTTCTTGTAAAGCGAGCTAGAGTTTATTTCCCAGTCCTAAATGGAGTTGAATCCCATGCATTTTCTGGTCCTACGAGCAAGAGTTGTTTTCTGGTAAGAAGAGTAACTATTGCGGTGCCATTGCCATACACAGTGCAAAAAGCACTCGCGTCTCTTTCCAGCAAGTACAGTGTATCGCACTAAAGAGGAGCTACTGTTCTTGTCAGTTTCCTATGCAGAGTTGAACTAGATATGGCCGTGTGAGTAGGAAGCACAGTTTTTTTGTTCTGAGCAAGCTCACTGTTCGGAACACATAGGAAACACAGTAGAGTAGAAGAGTGCTCTTTTCTCAAAAGCAGAGAGTGTTTCTTGGAAGTCGAGCTAGCGTTTGTTTCCCAGTTAAATGGAGTTGAGTCACATGCATTTTTTTGTCCTACGAGCAAGAGTTGTTTTCTGGTAAGAGAAGTCACTATTGCGCTCCATTTGCCATACACAGTGCAAATAGCACTAGTGTCTGTTCCCAGCAAGTACAGTGTATTGTACAGAAGAGGATCTACTGTTCTTGTCAGGTTCCTAAGCAGAATTGAACTAGATATGGCCGTGTGTGTAGGAAGTACAGTTCTAATGTTCTGAGCAAGTTCACTCTTCTGGCTCTATAGGAAACACAGTAGAGTAGAAGAGTGCTCTTTTCTCAAAAGCAGAGAGTGTTTCTTGGAAGTCGAGCTAGCATTTGTTTCCCAGTCCTAAATGGAGTTGAATCACATGCAGTTTCTGGTCCTATGAGCAAGAGTTGTTTTCTGGTAAGGTAAGTCACTATTGCGCTTCCATTGCCATACACAGTGCAAATAGCACTCCCGTCTATTCCCAGCATGTACAGTGTATCGGACTGAAGAGGAGCTACTGTTCTTGTCAGTTTCCTAAGCAGAGTTGAACTAGTTATAGCCCGTGTGTAGGAAGCACAGTTCTTTTGTTCTGAGCAAGCTCACTGTTCTGGCCCTATAGGAAACACAATAGAGTAGAAGAGTGCTCTTTTCCCTAAAGCAGAGTGTGTTTCTTGTAAGTCGAGCTAGCGTTTGTTTCCCAGTCCTAAATGGAGTTGAATCACATGCAGATTCTAGTCCTACGAGCAAGGGTTGTTTTATGGTAAGAAGAGTCACTATTGCGCTGCCATTACCATACACAGGACAAATAGCACTGGCGTCTGTTCCAGCAAGTACAGTGTATTGTACAGAAGAGGATCTACTGTTCTTGTCAGGTTCCTAAGCAGAATTGAACTAGATATGGCCGTGTGTGTAGGAAGCACAGTTCTAATGTTCTGAGCAAGTTCACTCTTCTGGCTCTATAGGAAACACAGTAGAGTAGAAGAGTGCTCTTTTCTCAAAAGCAGAGTGTGTTTCTTGGAAGTCGAGCTAGCGTTTGTTTCCTAGTCCTAAATGGAGTTGAGTCACATGCAGTTTTTTGTCCTACGAGCAAGAGTTGTTTTCTGGTAAGACAAGTCACTATTGTGTTCCAATTGCCATACACAGTGCAAGTAGCACTCGCGTCTGTTCCCTGCAAGTACAGTGTATTGGAAGGAAGAGGAGCTATTGTTCTTGTCAGTTTCCAAAGCAGAGTTGAACTAGATATGGCCGTATGTGTAGGAAGCACAGTTCTTTTGTTCTGAGCAAGCTCACTGTTCGGACCCCATAGGAAACACAGTAGAGTAGAAGAGTGCTCTTTTCTCAAAAGCAGAGTGTGTTTCATGTAAGGCGAGCTAGCATTTGTTTCCCAGTCCTAAAAGGAGTTGAATCTCATGCAGTTTCTGGTCTTACGATCAAGAGTTGTTTTCTGGTAAGGAAAGTCACTATTGCGCTCCCATTGCCATACACAGTGCAAATAGCACTCGCGTCTGTTCCCAGCAAGTACAGTGTATCGGACTGAAGAGGAGCTACTGTTCTTGTCAGTTTCCTAAGCATAGTTGAACTAGATATGGCCCGTGTGTAGGAAGTACAGTTCTTTTGTTCTAAGCAAGCTCACTGTTCTGGCCCTATAGGAAACACAGTAGAGTAGAAGAGTGCTCTTTTCTCTAAAGCAGAGTGTGTTTTTTGTAAGGTGAGCTAGCTTTTGTTTCCCAGTCCTAAATGGAGTTGAATCACATGCAGTTCCTGGTCCTACAAGCAACAGTTGTTTTCTGGTAAGAAGAGTCACTATTGCGCTGCCATTGCCATACACAGGACAAATAGCAATGGCGTTTTTTCCCAGCAAGTACAGTGTATTGGACTGAAGAGGAGCTACTGTTATTTTCAGGTTCCTAAGAAGAAGTGAACTAGATATGGCCGTGTGTGTAGGAAGCACAGTTCTTTTGTTCTGAGCAACCTCACTGTTCGGACCCCATAGGAAACACAGTAGAGTAGAAGAGTGCTCTTTTCTCAAAAGCAGAGTGTGTTTCTTGTAAGTCGAGCTCGCGTTTCTTTCCCAGTCCTAAGTGGAGTTGAGTCACATGCAGTTTTTTGTCCTACGAGCAAGAGTTGTTTTCTGGTAAAACGAGTGACTATTGTGCTCCAATGCCATACACAGTGCAAATAGCGCTCGCGTCTGTTATCCGCAAGTACAGTGTGTTGGACTGAAGAGGAGCTACTGTTCTTGTCCGTTTCCTAAGCAGAGTTGAACTAGATATGACCCGTGTGTGTAGGAAGCACAGTTCTTATGTTCTGAGCAAGCTCACTGTTCTGGCCCCAGAGGAAACACAGTAGAGTAGAAGAGTGCTCTTTTCTCAAAAGCAGAGTGTGTTTCATGTAAGGCGAGCTAGCGTTTGTTTCCCAGTCCTAAATGGAGTTGAATCTCATGCAGTTTCTGGTATTACGAGCAAGAGTTGTTTTCTGGTAAGGAAAGTCACTATTGAGCTCCCATTGACATACACAGTGCAAATAGCACTCGCTTCTGTTCCCAGCAAGTACAGTGTATCGGACTGAAGAGGAGCTACTGTTCTTGTCAGTTTCCTAAGCAGAGTTGAACTAGATATGGCCCGTGTGTAGGAAGCACAGTTCTTTTGTTCTGAGCAAGCTCACTGTTCTGGCCCTATAAGAAACACAGTAGAGTAGAAGAGTGCTCTTTTCTCTAAAGCAGAGTGTGTTTCTTGTAAGGTGAGCTAGCTTTTGTTTCCCAGTCCTAAATGGAGTTGAATCACATGCAGTTTCTGGTCCTACAAGCAAGAGTTGTTTTCTGGTAAGAAGACTCACTATTGCACTGCCATTGCCATACACAGGACAAATAGCACTGGCGTCTGTTCCCAGCAAGTACAGTGTATTGGACTGAAGTGGATCTACTGTTCTTGTCAGGTTCCTAAGCAGAATTGAACTAGATATGGCCGTGTGTGTAGGAAGCACAGTTCTTTTGTTCTGAGCAAGCTCACTCTTCGGACCCCATAGGAAACACAGTAGAGTAGAAGAGTGCTCTTTTCTCAAAAGCAGAGTGTGTTTCTTGTAAGTCGAGCTAGCGTTTGTTTCCCAGTCCTCAATGGAGTTGAGTCACATGCAGTTTTTTGTCCTACGAGCAAGAGTTTTTTTCTCGTAAGACAAGTCACTATTGTGCTCCAATGCCATACACAGTGCAAATAGCACTCGCGTCTGTTCCCCGCAAGTACAGTGTATCGGACTGAAGAGGAGCTACTGTTCTTGTTTGTTTCCTAAGCAGAGTTGAACTAGATATGGCCTGTGTGTGTAGAAAGCACAGTTCTTTTGTTCTGAGCAAGCTCACTGTTCGGACCCCATAGGAAACACAGTAGAGTAGAAGAGTGCTCTTTTCTCAAAAGCAGAGTGTGTTTCTTGGAAGGCGAGCTAGCATTTGTTTCCCAGTCCTAAATGGAGTTGAATCACATGCAGTTTCTGGTCCTACGAGCAAGAGTTGTTTTCTGGTAAGGTAAGTCACTATTGCGCTTCCATTGCCATACACAGTGCAAATAGCACTCGCGTCTTTTCCCAGCAAGTACAGTGTATCGGACTGAAGAGGAGCTACTGTACTTGTCAGTTTCCTAAGCAGAGTTGAACTAGTTATAGCCCGTGTGTAGGAAGCACAGTTCTTTTGTTCTGAGCAAGCTCACTGTTCTGGCCCTATAGGAAACACAATAGAGTAGAAGAGTGCTCTTTTCCCTAAAGCAGAGTGTGTTTCTTGTAAGTCGAGCTAGCGTTTGTTTCCCAGTCCTAAATGGAGTTGAATCACATGCAGTTTCTAGTCCTACGAGCAAGGGTTGTTTTATGGTAAGAAGAGTCACTATTGCGCTGCCATTACCATACACAGGACAAATAGCACTGGCGTCTGTTCCCAGCAAGTACAGTGTACTGTACAGAAGAGGATCTACTGTTCTTGTCAGGTTCCTAAGCAGAATTGAACTAGATATGGCCGTGTGTGTAGGAAGCACAGTTCTAATATTCTGAGCAAGTTCACTCTTCTGGCTCTATAGGAAACACAGTAGAGTAGAAGAGTGCTCTTTTCTCAAAAGCGGAGTGTGTTTCTTGTAAGGCGAGCTAGCGTTTGTTTCCCAGTCCTAAATGGAGTTGAGTCACTTGCAGTTTTTTTGTCCTAGGAGCAAGAGTTGCTTTTTGTTAAGACGAGTCACTATTGCGCTAAAATTGCCATACACAGTGCAAATAGCACTCGCGTCTGTTCCCCGCAAGTAAAGTGTATTGGACTGAAGAGGAGCTACTGTTCTTGTCAGTTTCCTAAGCAGAGTTCAACTAGATATGGCCCGTGTGTAGGAAGCACAGTTCTTATGTTCTGAGCAAGCTCACTGTTCTGGCCCTATAGGAAACACAGTAGAGTAGAAGAGTGCTCTTTTCTCTAAAGCCGAGTGTGTTTCTTGTAAGGCGAGCTAGCGTTTGTTTCCCAATCCTAAATGGAGTTGAATCACATGCAGTTTCTGGTCCTACGAGCAAGAGTTGTTTTCTGGTAAGACGAGTCACTATTGTGCTCCCATTGACATACACAGTGCAAAAAGCACTCGCATCTCTTTCCAGCAAGTACAGTGTATCGGACTAAAGAGGAGCTACTGTTCTTGTCAGTTTCCTATGCAGAGTTGAAGTAGATATGGCCGTGTGAGTAGGAAGCACAGTTTTTTTGTTCTGAGCATGCTCACTGTTCGGAACACATAGGAAACTCAGTAGAGTAGAAGAGTGCTCTTTTCTCAAAAGCAGAGTGTGTTTCTTGGAAGTCGAGCTAGCGTTTGTTTCCTAGTCCTAAATGGAGTTGAGTCACATGCAGTTTTTTGTCCTACGAGCAAGAGTTGTTTTCTGGTAAGACAAGTCACTATTGTGTTCCAATTGCCATACACAGTGCATATAGCACTCGCGTCTGTTCCCTGCAAGTACAGTGTATTGGAAGGAAGAGGAGCTATTGTTCTTGTCAGTTTCCAAAGCAGAGTTGAACTAGATATGGCCGTATGTGTAGGAAGCACAGTTCTTTTGTTCTGAGCAAGCTCACTGTTCGGACCCCACAGGAAACACAGTAGAGTAGAAGAGTGCTCTTTTCTCAAAAGCAGAGTGTGTTTCATGTAAGGCGAGCTAGCATTTGTTTCCCAGTCCTAAAAGGAGTTGAATCTCATGCAGTTTCTGGTCTTACGATCAAGAGTTGTTTTCTGGTAAGGAAAGTCACTATTGCGCTCCCATTGCCATACACAGTGCAAATAGCACTCGCGTCTGTTCCCAGCAAGTACAGTGTATCGGACTGAAGAGGAGCTACTGTTCTTGTCAGTTTCCTAAGCAGAGTTGAACTAGATATGGCCCGTGTGTAGGAAGTACAGTTCTTTTGTTCTGAGCAAGCTCACTGTTCTGGCCCTATAGGAAACACAGTAGAGTAGAAGAGTGCTCTTTTCTCTAAAGCAGAGTGTTTTTCTTGTAAGGTGAGCTAGCTTTTGTTTCCAAGTCCTAAATGGAGTTGAATCACATGCAGTTCTTGGTCCTACAAGCAACAGTTGTTTTCTGGTAAGAAGAGTCACTATTGCGCTGCCATTGCCATGCACAGGACAAATAGCACTGGCGTTTTTTCCCAGCAAGTACAGTGTATTGGACTGAAGAGGATCTACTGTTCTTGTCAGGTTCCTAAGCAGAAGTGAACTAGATATGGCCGTGTGTGTAGGAAGCACAGTTTTTTGTTCTGAGCAAGCTCACTGTTCGGACCCCATAGGAAACACAGTAGAGTAGAAGAGTGCTCTTTTCTCAAAAGCAGAGTGTGTTTCTTGTAAGTCGAGCTCGCGTTTGTTTCCCAGTCCTAAATGGAGTTGAGTCACATGCAGTTTCTGGTCTTACGAGCAAGAGTTGTTTTCTGGTAAGGAAAGTCACTATTGCGCTCCCATTGCCATACACAGTGCAAATAGCACTCACGTCTGTTCCCAGCAAGTACAGTGTATCGGACTGAAGAGGAGCTACTGTTCTTGTCAGTTTCCTAAGCAGAGTTGAACTAGTTATGGCCCGTGTGTAGGAAGCACAGTTCTTTTGTTCTGAGCAAGCTCACTGTTCTGGCCCTATAGGAAACACAATAGAGTAGAAGAGTGCTCTTTTCCCTAAAGCAGAGTGTGTTTCTTGTAAGGCGAGCTAGCGTTTGTTTCCCAGTACTAAATGGAGTTGAATCACATGCAGTTTCTAGTCCTACGAGCAAGAGTTGTTTTATGGTGAGAAGAGTCACTATTGCACTGCCATTGCCATACTCAGGACAAATAGCACTGGCGTCTGTTCCCAGCAAGTACAGTGTATTGTACAGAAGAGGATCTACTGTTCTTGTCAGGTTCCTAAGCAGAATTGAACTAGATATGGCCGTGTGTGTAGGAAGCACAGTTCTAATGTTCTGAGCAGGTTCAATCTTCTGGCTCTATTGGAAACACAGTAGAGTAGAAGAGTGCTCTTTTCTCAAAAGCAGAGTGTGTTTCTTGGAAGTCGAGCTAGCGTTTGTTTCCTAGTCCTAAATGGAGTTGAGTCACATGCAGTTTCTGGTCCTAAGAGCAAGAGTTGTTTTCTGGTAAGGAAAGTCACTATTGTGCTCCCCTTGCCATACATAGTTCAAATAGCTCTCACGTCTATTCCCAGCAAGTACAGTGTATCGGACTGAAGAGGAGCTACTGTTCTTGTCAGTTTCCTAAGCAGAGTTGAACTAGATATGGCCCGTGTGTGTAGGAAGCACAGTTCTTATCTTCTGAACAAGCTCACTGTTCTGGCCCTATTGGAAACACAGTAGAGTAGAAGAGTGCTCTTTTCTCAAAAGAAGAGTGTGTTTCTTGCATGGAGAGCTAGCGTTTGTTTCCTAGTCCTAAATGGAGTTGAGTCACATGCAGTTTTTTGTCCTACGAGCAAGAGTTGTTTTCTGGTAAGACAAGTCACTATTGTGCTCCAATTGCCATACACAGTACAAATAGCACTCGCGTCTGTTCCCTGCAAGTACAGTGTAATGGAAGGAAGAGGAGCTATTGTTCTTTTCAGTTTCCTAAGCAGAGTTGAACTAGATATGGCCCATGTGTGTAGGAAGCACAGTTCTTTTGTTCTGAGCAAGCTCACTGTTCGGACCCCTTAGGAAACACAGTAGAGTAGAAGAGTGCTCTTTTCTCAAAAGCAGAGTGTGTTTCATGTAAGGCGAGCTAGCATTTGTTTCCCAGTCCTAAATGGAGTTGAATCTCATGCAGTTTCTGGTCTTACGAGCAAGAGTTGTTTTCTGGTAAGGAAAGTCACTATTGCGCTCCCATTGCCATACACAGTGCAAATAGCACTCGCGTCTTTTCCCAGCAAGTACAGTGTATCGGACTGAAGAGGTGCTACTGTTCTTGTCAGTTTCCTAAGCAGAGTTGTACTAGATATGGCCCTGTGTTAGGAAGCACAGTCCTTTTGTTCTGAGCAAGCTCACTGTTCTGGCCCTATAGGAAAAACAATAGAGTAGAAGAGTGCTCTTTTCTCAAAAGCAGAGTGTGTTTCATGTAAGGCGAGCTAGCATTTGTTTCCCAGTCCTAAATGGAGTTGAATCTCATGCAGTTTCTGGTCTTACGAGCAAGAGTTGTTTTCTGGTAAGGAAAGTCACTATTGCGCTCCCATTGACATACACAGTGCAAATAGCACTCGCGTCTGTTCCCAGCAAGTACAGTGTATTGGACTGAAGAGGAGCTACTGTTCTTGTCAGTTTCCTAACCAGAGTTGAACTAGATATGGCCCGTGTGTGAAGGAAGTACATTTCTTTGTTCTAAGCAAGCTCACTGTTCTGGCCCTATAGGAAACACAGTAGAGTAGAAGAGTGCTCTTTTCTCTAAAGCAGAGTGTGTTTCTTGTAAGGTGAGCTAGGTTTTGTTTCCCAGGCCTAAATGGAGTTGAATCACATGCAGTTCCTGGTCCTACAAGCAACAGTTGTTTTCTGGTAAGAAGAGTCACTATTGCGCTGCCATTGCCATACACAGGACAAATAGCACTGGCGTCTTTTCCCAGCAAGCACAGTGTATTGGACTGAAGAGGATCTACTGTTCTTGTCAGGTTCCTAAGCAGAAGTGAACTAGATATGGCCGTGTGTGTAGGAAGCACAGTTCTTTTGTTCTGAGCAATCTCACTGTTTGGACCCCATAGGAAACACAGTAGAGTAGAAGAGTGCTCTTTTCTCAAAAGCAGAGTGTGTTTCTTGTAAGTCGAGCTAGCGTTTGTTTCCCAGTCCTCAATGGAGTTGAGTCACATGCAGTTTTTTGTCCTACGAGCAAGAGTTGTTTTATGGTAAGAAGAGTGACTATTGTGCTCCAATGCCATACACAGTGCAAATAGCACTCGCGTCTGTTCCCCGAAAGTACAGTGTATCGGACTGAAGAGGAGCTACTGTTCTTGTTTGTTTCCTAAGCAGAGTTGAACTAGATATGGCCCGTGTGTGTAGAAAGCACAGTTCTTTTGTTCTGAGCAAGCTCACTGTTCGGACCCCATAGGAAACACAGTAGAGTAAAAGAGTGCTCTTTTCTCAAAAGCAGAGTGTGTTTCTTGTAAGGCGAGCTAGCATTTGTTTCCCAGTCCTAAATGGAGTTGAATCACATGCAGTTTCTGGTCCTACGAGCAAGAGTTGTTTTCTGGTAAGGAAAGTCACTATTGCGCTCCCATTGCCATACACAGTGCAAATAGCACTCGCGTCTGTTCCCAGCAAGTACAGTGTATCGGACTGAAGAGGAGCTACTGTTCTTGTCAGTTTTCTAAGCAGAGTTGAACTAGATATGGCCCGTGTGTAGGAAGCACAGTTCTTTTGTTCTGAGAAAGCTCACTGTTCTGGCCCTATAGGAAACACAATAGAGTAGAAGAGTGCTCTTTTCCCTAAAGCAGAGTGTGTTTCTTGTAAGGCGAGCTACCGTTTGTTTCCCAGTACTAAATGGAGTTGAATTACATGCAGTTTCTAGTCCTACGAGCAAGAGTTGTTTTATGGTAAGAAGAGTCACTATTGCACTGCCATTGCCATACACAGGACAAATAGCACTGGCGTCTTTTCCCAGCAAGTACAGTGTATTGTAAAGAAGAGGATCTACTGTTCTTGTCAGGTTCCTAAGTAGAATTGAACTAGATATGGCCGTGTGTGTAGGAAGCACAGTTCTAATGTTCTGAGCAAGTTCAAACTTCTGGCTCTATAAGAAACACAGTAGAGTAGAAGAGTGCTCTTTTCTCAAAAGCAGAGTGTGTTTCTTGCATGGAGAGCTAGAGTTTGTTTCCTAGTCCTAAATGGAGTTGAGTCACATGCAGTTTTTTGTCCTACGAGCAAGAGTTGTTTTCTGGTAAGACAAGTCACTATTGTGCTCCAATTGCCATACACAGTACAAATAGCACTCGCGTCTGTTCCCTGCAAGTACAGTGTATTGGAAGGAAGAGGAGCTATTGTTCTTTTCAGTTTCCTAAGCAGAGTTGAACTAGATATGGCCCATGTGTGTAGGAAGCACAGTTCTTTTGTTCTGAGCAAGCTCACTGTTCGGACCACTTAGGAAACACAGTAGGGTAGAAGAGTGCTCTTTTCTCAAAAGCACAGTGTGTTTCATGTAAGGCGAGCTAGCATTTGTTTCCCAGTCCTAAATGGAGTTGAATTACATGCAGTTTCTGGTCTTACGAGCAAGAGTTGTTTTCTGGTAAGGAAAGTCACTATTGCGCTCCCATTGCCATACACAGTGCAAATAGCACTCGCGTCTGTTCCCAGCAAGTACAGTGTATCGGACTGAAGAGGTGCTACTGTTCTTGTCAGTTTCCTAAGCAGAGTTGAACTAGATATGGCCCGTGTGTAGGAAGCACAGTTCTTTTGTTCTGAGAAAGCTCACTGTTCTGGCCCTATAGGAAACACAATAGAGTAGAAGAGTGCTCTTTTCCCTAAAGCAGAGTGTGTTTCTTGTAAGGCGAGCTAGCGTTTGTTTCCCAGTACTAAATGGAGTTGAATTACATGCAGTTTCTAGTCCTACGAGCAAGAGTTGTTTTATGGTAAGAAGAGTCACTATTGCACTGCCATTGCCATACACAGGACAAATAGCACTGTCGTCTGTTCCCAGCAAGTTCAGTGTATTGTACAGAAGAGGATCTACTGTTCTTGTCAGGTTCCTAAGCAGAATTCAACTAGATATTGCCGTGTGTGTAGGAAGCACAGTTCTAATGTTCTGAGCAAGTTCAATCTTCTGGCTCTATAGGAAACACAGTAGAGTAGAAGAGTGCTCTTTTCTCAAAAGCAGAGTGTGTTTCTTGGAAGTCGAGCTAGCGTTTGTTTCCTAGTCCTAAATGGATTTGAGTCACATGCAGTTTTTTGTCCTACGAGCAAGAGTTGTTTTCTGGTAAGACAAGTCACTATTGTGCTCCAATTGCCATACACAGTGCAAATAGCACTCGTGTCTGTTCCCTGCAAGTACAGTGTATTGGAAGGAAGAGGAGCTATTGTTCTTGTTTGTTTCCTAAGCAGAGTTGAACTAGATATGGCCCATGTGTGTAGGAAGCACAGTTCTTTTGTTCTGAGCAAGCTCACTGTTCGGACCCCTTAGGAAACACAGTAGAGTAGAAGAGTGCTCTTTTCTCAAAAGCACAGTGTGTTTCATGTAAGGCGAGCTAGCATTTGTTTCCCAGTCCTAAATGGAGTTGAATTACATGCAGTTTCTGGTCTTACGAGCAAGAGTTGTTTTCTGGTAAGGAAAGTCACTATTGTGCTCCCATTGCCATACACAGTGCAAATAGCACTCGCGTCTGTTCCCAGCAAGTACAGTGTATCAGACTGAAGAGGTGCTACTGTTCTTGTCAGTTTCCTAAGCAGAGTTGAACTAGATATGGCCCGTGTGTAGGAAGCACAGTTCTTTTGTTCTGAGCAAGCTCACTGTTCTGGCCCTATAGGAAACACAGTAGACTAGAAGAGTGCTCTTTTCTCTAAAGCAGAGTGTGTTTCTTGTAAGGTGAGCCAGCATTTGTTTCCCAGTCCTAAATGGAGTTGAATCACATGCAGTTTCTGCTCCTACAAGCAAGAGTTGTTTTCTGGTAAGAAGAGTCACTATTGCGCTGCCATTGCAATACACAGGACAAATAGCACTGGCGTCTGTTCCCAGCAAGTACAGTGTATTGGACTATAGAGGATCTACTGTTCTTGTCAGGTTCCTAAGCAGAATTGAACTAGATATGGCCATGTGTGTAGGAAGCACAGTTCTTTTGTTCTGAGCAAGCTCACTGTTCGGACCACATAGGAAACACAGTAGAGTAGAAGAGTACTCTTTTCTCAAAACCAGAGTGTGTTTCTTGTAAGTCGAGCTAGCGTTTGTTTCCCAGTCCTAAATGGAGTTGAATCACATGCAGTTTTTGGTCCTACGAGCAAGAGTTGTTTTCTGGTAAGACGAGTCACTATTGTGCTCCAATGCCAAACACAGTGCCAATAGCACTCGCGTCTGTTCCCCGCAAGTACAGTGTATCGGACTGAAGAGGAGCTACTGTTCTTGTTTGTTTCCTAAGCAGAGTTGAACTAGATATGGCCCGTGTGTGTAGAAAGCACAGTTCTTTTGTTCTGAGCAAGCTCACTGTTCAGCCCCCATAGGAAACACAGTAGAGTAGAAGAGTGCTCTTTTCTCAAAGCAGAGTGTGTTTCTTGTAAGGAGGGCTAGCGTTTGTTTCCCAGTACTAAATGGAGTTGAATCACATGCAGTTTCTGGTCCTACGAGCAAGAGTTGTTTTCTTGTAAGGAAAGTCACTATTGCGCTCCCAAGCCATACACAGTGCAAATGGCACTCGCGTCTGTTCCCAGCAAGTACAGTGTAAGGACTGAAGAGGAGCTACTGTTCTTGTCAGTTTTCTAAGCAGAGTTGAACTAGTTATGGCCCGTGTGTAGGAAGCACAGTTCTTTTGTTCTGAGAAAGCTCACTGTTCTGGCCCTATAGGAAACACAATAGAGTAGAAGAGTGCTCTTTTCCCTAAAGCAGAGTGTGTTTCTTGTAAGGCGAGCTAGCGTTTGTTTCCCAGTCCTAAATGGAGATGAATCACATGCAGTTTCTAGTCCTACGAGCAAGAGTTGTTTTATGGTAAGAAGAGTCACTATTGCACTGCCATTGCCATACACAGGACAAATAGCACTGGCGTCTGTTCCCAGCAAGTACAGTGTATTGTACAGAAGAGGATCTACTGTTCTTGTCAGGTTCCTAAGCAGAATTGAACTAGATATGGCCGTGTGTGTAGGAAGCACAGTCTTAATGTTCTGAGCAAGTTCAATCTTCTGGCTCTATAGGAAACACAGTAGAGTAGAAGAGTGCTCTTTTCTCAAAAGCAGAGTGTGTTTCTTGGAAATCGAGCTAGCGTTTGTTTCCCAGTCCTAAATGGAGTTGAATCACATGCAGTTTCTAGTCCTACGAGCAAGGGTTGTTTTATGGTAAGAAGAGTCACTATTGCGCTGCCATTGCCATACACAGGACAAATAGCACTGGCGTCTGTTCCCAGCAAGTACAGTGTATTGTACAGAAGAGGATCTACTGTTCTTGTCAGGTTCCTAAGCAGAATTGAACTAGATATGGCCGTGTGTGTAGGAAGCACAGTTCTAATGTTCTGAGCAAGTTCACTCATCTGGCTCTATAGGAAACACAGTAGAGTAGAAGAGTGCTCTTTTCTCAAAAGCAGAGTGTGTTTCTTGGAAGTCGAGCTAGCGTTTGTTTCCTAGTCCTAAATGGAGTTGAGTCACATGCAGTTTTTTGTCCTACCAGCAAGAGTTGTTTTATGGTAAGAAGAGTCACTATTGCACTGCCATTGCCATACACGGTGCAAATAGCACTCGCGTCTGTTCCCAGCAAGTACAGTGTATTGGACTGAAGAGGAGCTACTGCTCTTGTCAGTTTCCTAACCAGAGTTGAACTAGATATGGCCCGTGTGTGTAGGAAACACAGTTCTTTTGTTCTGAGCAAGCTCACTGTTCGGACCCCATAGGAAATACAGTAGAATAGAAGAGTGCTCTTTTCTCAAAAGCAGAGTGTGTTTCTTGTAAGGTGAGCTAGCGTGTGTTTCCCAGTCCAAAATGGAGTTGAATCACATGCAGTTTCTGGTCCAACCAACAAGGGATGTTTTCTGGAAAGAAAAGTCACTATTTTTCTCCCTTTGCCATAAACAGTGCAAATAGCACTCACGTCTATTCCCAGCAAGAACAGTGTATTGGACTGAAGAGGAGCTACTGTTCTTGTCAGTTTTCTAAGCAGAGTTGAACTAGATATGGCCCGTGTGTGTAGAAAGCACAGTTCTTTTGTTCTGAGCAAGCTCACTGTTTGGACCCCATAGGAAACACAGTAGAGTAGAAGAGTGCTCTTTTCTCAAAAGCAGAGTGTGTTTCATGTAAGGCGAGCTAGCATTTGTTTCCGAGTCCTAAATGGAGTTGAATCACATGCAGTTTCTGGTCCTACGAGCAAGAGTTGTTTTCTGGTAAGGAAAGTCACTATTGTGCTCGCATTGCCATACATAGTGCAAATAGCACTCGGTCCATTCCCAGCAAGTACAGTGTATCGG
>NW_026737303.1:0-44617 GCF_949786415.1 Peromyscus eremicus | reverse complement strand
GAAACACACTCTGCTTTTGAGAAAAGAGCACTCTTCTACTCTACTGTGTTTCCTATAGGGCCAAAACAGTGAGCTTGCTCAGAACAAAAGAACTGTGCTTCACACACACGGGCCATATCTAGTTCAACTCTGCTTAGGAAACTGACAAGAACAGTAGCTCCTCTTCTGTCCAATACACTGTACTTGCTGGGAACAGACGCGAGTGCTATTCGCACTGAGTATGGCAATGGTAGCACAATAGTGACTCTTCTTACCAGAAAACAACTCTTGCTCGTAGGACCAGAAACTGCATGTGATTCAACTCCATTTAGGACTGGGAAACAAACGCTAGCTCTCCTTATAAGAAACAAACTCTGCTTCTGAGAAAAGAGCAAACTTCTACTCTTCTGTGTTTCCTATAGGGCCAGAACAGTGAGCTTTCTCAGAACAAAAGAACTGTGCTTCCTACACACACGGGCCATATCCAGTTCAACTCTGCTTAGGAAACTGACAAGAAAAGTAGCTCCTCTTCAGTCCAATACACTGTACTTGCTGGGAACAGACGCGAGTGCTATTTGCACTGTTTATGGCAAAGGGAGCACAATAGTGACTTTCCTTACCAGAAAACATCCCTTGCTCGTAGGACCAGAAACTGCATGTGATTCAACTCCATTTTGGACTGGTGAACAAACGCTAGCTTGCCTTACAAGAAACACACTCTGCTTTTGAGAAAAGAGCACTCTTATATTCCACTTTGTTTCCTATGGGGTCCGAAAAGTGAGCTTGCTCAGAACAAAAGAACTGTGCTTCCTACACACACGGCCCATATCTAGTTCAACTCTGCTTAGGAAACTGACAAGAACAGTAGATCATCTTCAGTCCAACATACTGTACATGCTGGGAACAGACGCCAGTGCTATTTGCCATGTGTATGACAATAGGAGCGCAATAGTGACTCTTCTTACCAGAAAACAACTCTTGCTCGTAGGACCAGAACCTGCATGTGATTCAACTCCATTTAGGACTGGGAAACAAACGCTTGCTCGCCTTACAAGAAACACACTCTGCTTTTGAGAAAAGAGCACTCTTCTATTCATCTTTCTTTCTTATGGGGTCCGAACAGTGAGCTTGCTCAGAACAAAAGAACTGTGCTTCCTACACACACGAGCCATATCTAGTTCAACTCTGCTTAGGAAACTGACAAGAGCAGTAGCTCCTCTTCAGTCCAATACACTGTACTTGCTGGGAACAGACAGGAGTGCTATTTGCACTGTGTATGGCAAAGGGAGCACAATAGTGACTTTCCTTTCCAGAAAACAACTCTTGCTCGTATGACCAGAAACTGCATGGGATTCAACTCCATATAGGACTGGGAAACAAACGCAAGCTCGACTTACAAGAAACACACTCTGCTTTTGAGAAAAGAGCACTCTTCTACTCTACTGTGTTTCCTATAGGCCAGAAGAGTGAGCTTGCTCAGAACAAAAGAACTGTGCTTCCTACACACACGGGTCATATCTAGTTCAACTCTGCTTAGGAAACTGACAAGAACAGTAGATCACCTTCAGTCCAATACACTGTACATCCTAGGAACAGACGCAAGTGCTATTTGCCCTGTGTATGACAATGGGAGCGCAATAGTGACTCTTCTTACCAGAAAACAACTCTTACTTGTAGGACCAGAAACTGCATGTGATTCAACTCCATTTAGGACTGGGAAACAAACGCTAGCTCGCTTTACATGAAACACACTCTGCTTTTGAGAAAAGAGCACTCTTCTATTCTACTTTGTTTCCTATGGGGTCCGAACAGTGAGCTTGCTCAGAACAAAAGAACTGTGCTTCCTACACACACGGGCCATATCTAGTTCAACTCTACTTAGGAATCTGACAAGAACAGTAGATTCTCTTCAGTCCAATACACTGTACATGCTGGGAACAGACGCCAGTGCTATTTGCCCTGTGTATGACAATGGGAGCGCAATAGTGACTCTTCTTACCATAAAACAACTCTTGCTCGTAGGACCAGAAACTGCATGTGATTGAACTCCATTTAGGACTGGGAAACAAACGCTAGCTGGCCTTACAAGAAACACATTCTGCTTTTGAGAAAAGAGCACTCTTCTACTCTACTGTGTTTCCTATTGGGCCAGAAGAGTGAGCTTGCTCAGAACAAAAGAAGTGTCATCCTATACACGGGCCATATCTAGTTCAACTTTGCTTAGGAAACTGACAAGAACAGTAGATCCTCTTCAGTCCAATACACTGTACATCCTGGGCAAAGACGCGAGTCCTATTTGCCCTGTGTATGGCAATGGGAGCACAATAGTGACTCTTCTTACTAGAAAACAACTCTTGCTTGTAGGACCAGAAACTGCATGTGATTCAACTCCATTTAGGACTGGGAAACAAAAGCTAGCTCGCCTTATAAGAAACACACTCTGCTTTTGAGAAGAGAGCACTCTTCTACTCTACTGTGTTTCCTATAGGGCCAAAACAGTGAGCTTGCTCAGAACAAAAGAACTGTGCTTCCTACACACACCGGCCATATCTAGTTCAACTCTGCTTAGGAAACTGACAAGAACAGTAGATCCTCTTCAGTCCAATACACTGTACATGCTGAGAACAGAAGCCAGTGCTATTTGCCCTGTGTATGACAATTCGAGCGCAATAGCGACTCTTCTTTCCAGAAAACAACTCTTGTTCCTTTGACCAGAAACTGCATGTGATTCAACTCCATTTAAGAGTGGGAAACAAACGCTAGCTCGCCTTACAAGAAACACACTCTGCTTTTGAGAAAAGAGCACTCTTCTACTCTACTGTGTTAAAAATGAGGTCCGAGCAGTGAGCTTGATCAGAACAAAAGAAGTGTGCTTTTTACACACACGGGCCATATCTAGTTCAACTCTGCTTAGGAAACTGACAAGAACAGTAGATCATCTTCAGTCCAACACACTGTACATGCTGGGAACAGACGCCAGTGCTATTTGCCCTGTGTATGACAATAGGAGCGCAATAGTGACTCTTCTTACCAGAAAACAACTCTTGCAATAGGAGCGCAATAGTGACTCTTCTTACCAGAAAACAACTCTTGCTCGTAGGACCAGAAACTGCATGTGATTCAACTCCATTTAGGACTGGGAAACAAACGCAAGCTCGCCTTACAAGAAACACACCTTGCTTTTGAGAAAAGAGCACTCTTCTATTCTACTGTGTTTCCTATGCGGTCCGAACAGTGAGCTTGCTCAGAACAAAAGAACTGTGCTTCCTACACACACGGGCCACATCTAGTTCAACTCTGCTTAGGAAACTGACAAGAGCAGTAGCTCCTCTTCAGTCCAATACACTGTACTTGCTGGGAACAGAGTCGAGTGCGATTTGCCCTGTGTATGACAAAGGGAGCACAATAGTGACTTTCCTTTCCAGAAAACAACTCTTGCTCGTATGACCAGAAACTGCATGTGATTCAACTCCATTTTGGACTGGGAAAGAAACGCTAGCTTGCCTTACAAGAAACACACTCTGCTTTTGAGAAAAGAGCACTCTTTTACTCTACTGTGTTTCCTATAGGCCAGAAGAGTGAGCTTGCTCAGAACAAAAGGACTGTGCTTCCTACACACACGGCCCATATCTAGTTCAATTCTGCTTAAGAAACTGACAAGAACAGTAGATCATCTTCAATCCAACATACTGTACATGCTGGGAACAGACGCCAGTGCTATTTGCCATGTGTATGACAATAGGAGCGCAATAGTGACTCTTCTTACCAGAAAACAACTCTTGCTCGTAGGACCAGAACCTGCATGTGATTCAACTCCATTTAGGACTGGGAAACAAACGCTTGCTCGCCTTACAAGAAACACACTCTGCTTTTGAGAAAAGAGCACTCTTCTATTCTACTGTCTTTCCTATGGGGTCCGAACAGTGAGCTTGCTCAGAACAAAAGAACTGTGCTTCCTACACACACGGGTCATATCTAGTTCAACTCTGCTTAGGAAACTGACAAGTACAGTAGATCCTCTTCAGTCCCATACACTGTACTTGCTGGGAACAGACACGAGTGCTATTTGCACAGTGTATGGCAAAAGGAGCACAATAGTGTCTTTCCTTACCAGAAAACAACTCTTGCTCGTAGGACCAGAAACTGCATGTGATTCAACTCCATTTAGGACTGGGAAACAAAAGCTAGCTCGCCGTACAAGAAACACAGTCTGCTTTTGAGAAAAGAGCACTCTTCTACTGTACTGTTTTTCCTATAGGGGCAAAAGAGTGAGCTTGCTCAGAACAAAAGAACTATGCTTCCTACACACATTGTCTATATCTAGTTCAACTCTGCTTAGGAAACTGACAAGAACAGTAGATCCTCTTCAGTCCAATACACTGTACATGCTGGGAACAGACGCCAGTGCTATTTGCCCTGTGTATGACAATGGGAGGGCAATAGTTACTCTTCTTACAAGAAAACAATTCTTGCTCCTAGGATCAGAACCTTCATGTGATTCAACTCCATTTAGGACTGGGAAACAAACGCTAGCTCGCCTTACAAGAAACACACTCTGCTTTTGAGAAAAGAGCACTCTTCTACTCTACTGTGTTTCCTATAGGGCCAGAACAGTGAGCTTGCTCAGAACAAAAGAACTGTGCTTCCTACACAAACGGGCCATATCTAGTTCAACTCTGCTTAGGAAACTGACAAGAACAGTTGCAACTCTTCAGTCAAATACACTGTACTTGCAGGTCGCAGACCCGAGTCCTATTTGCACTGTGTATGGCAATGGGAGGAAATAGTGACTCCTCTTACCAGAAAACAACTCTTTTTCGTAGGACCAGAAACTCATGAGATTCAAATCTGTTTCTGACTGGGAAACAAACACTAGCTAGCCTTACAAGAAACACACTCTGCTTTTGAGAAAAGAGCACTCTTCTATTCTACTGTGTTTCCTATGGAGTCCGAACAATGAGCTTGCTCAGAACACAAGAACTGTGCTTCCTACATTCACGGGCCATTTCTAGTTCAACTCTGCATAGGTAACTGATAAGAACAGTAGATCCTCTTCAGTGCAATACACTGTACATGCTGGGAACAGACGCGAGTGCCATTTGCCCTGTGTATGGCAATGGAAGCACAATAGTGACACTTCTTACCAGAAAACAACTCTTGCTTGTAGGACAAGAAACTGCATGTGATTCAACTCCATTTAGGACTTGGAAACAAACATTATTTCGCCTTAGAAGAAACACACTCTGCTTTGGAGAAAAGAGCACTCTTCTACTCTACTGTGTTTCCTATAGGGCCAGAACAGTGAGCTTGCTCAGAACCAAAGAACTGTGCTTCCTACACACACGGTCCATATCTAGTTCAACTCTGCTTAGGAAACTGAAAAGAGCAGTAGCTCCTCTTCAGTCCAATACACTGTACTTGCTGGGAACAGTCGCGAGTGCTATTTGCACTGTGTATGGCAAAGGGAGCACAATAGTGACTTTCCTTTCCAGAAAACAACTCTTGCTCGTAGGACTAGAAACTGCATGTGATTCAACTCCATTTAGGACTGGGAAACAAACGCAAGCTCGATTTACAAAAAACACACTCTGCTTTTGAGAAAAGAGCACTCTTCTACTCTACTGTGTTTCCTATAGGCCAGAAGAGTGAGCTTGCTCAGAACAAAAGAACTGTGCTTCCTACACACAAGGGCCATATCTAGTTCAACTCTGCTTAGGAAACTGACAAGAACAGTAGCTCCTCTTCTGTCCAATACACTGTACTTGCTGGGAACAGACGCGAGTGCTATTTGCACTGAGTATGGCAATGGTAGCACAATAGTGACTCTTCTTACCAGAATACAACTCTTGCTTGTAGGACCAGAAACTGCATGTGATTCAACTCCATTTAGGACTGGGAAACAAATGCTAGCTCGCCTTATAAGAAAAAAACTCTGCTTCTGAGAAAAGAGCACTCTTCTACTCTTCCGTGTTTCCTATAGGGCCAGAACAGTGAGCTTGCTCAGAACAAAAGAACTGTGCTTCCTACACACACGGGCCATATCTAGTTCAACTCTGCTTAGGAAACTGACAAGAACAGTAGATCCTCTTCAGTCCAATACACTGTAATTGCTGGGAAGAGACGCGAGTGCTATTTGCCCTGTGTATGGCAAAAGGAGCACAATAGTGACTCTTCTTACCAGAAAACAACTCTTGCTCATAGGACCAGAAACTGCATGAGATTCAACTCGATTTTGGACTGGGAAACTAACGCTAGCTCGCCTTACAAGAAACACAATCTGCTTTTGAGAAAAGAGCACTCTTCTATTCTGCTGTGTTTCCTATGGGGTCAGAACAGTGATCTTGCTCAGAACAAAAGAACTGTGCTTCCTACACACACTGGCCATATCTAGTTCAACTCTGCTTAGGAAACTGACAAGAATAGTAGATCATCTTCAGTCCAATACACTTTACATGCTGTGAACAGACGCCAGTGCTATTTGCCCTGTGTATGGCAAAAGGAGCACAATAGTGACTCTTCTTACCAGAAAACAACTCTTGCTTGTAGGACCAGAAACTGCACGTGATTCAACTCCATTTAGGACTGGGAAACAAAAGCTAGCTCGCCTTACAAGAAACACAGTCTGCTTTTGAGAAAAGAGCACTCTTCTACTCTACTGTGTTTCCTATAGGGGCAAAAGAGTGAGCTTGCTCAGAACAAAAGAATTGTGCTTCCTACACACATTGGCTAAATCTAGTTCAACTCTGCTTAGGAAACTGACAAGAACAGTAGATCCTCTTCAGTCCAATACACTGTACATGCTGGGAACAGACGCCAGTGCTATTTGCCCTGTGTATGACAATGGGAGGGCAATAGTTACTCTTCTTACCAGAAAACAATTCTTGCTCCTAAGATCAGAAACTGCATGTGATTCAACTCCATTTAGGACTGGGAAACAAACGCCAGCTTGCCTTACAGGAAACACACTCTGCTTTTGAGAAAAGAGCACTCTTCTACTCTACTGTGTTTCCTATGGGGTCTGAACAGTGAGCTTGCTCAGAACAAAAGAACTGTGCTTCCTACACACACGGGCCATATCTAGTTCAACTCTGCTTAGGAAACTGACAAGAACAGTAGCTCCTCTTCTGTCAAATACACTGCACTTGCAAAGAACAGTAGCGAGTGTTGTTTGTACTGTGTATGGTAATAGGAGCACAATAGTGACTCTTCTTACCAGAAAACAACTCTTGCTCATAGGACAAGGAACTGCATGTAATTCAACTCCATTTAGGACTGGGAAACAAACGCTAGCTCACCTTACAAGAAACACACTCTGATTTTAAGAAAAGAGCACTCTTCTCCTCTACTGTGTTTCCTATAGGGCCAGAACAGTGAGCTTGCTCAGAACAAAAGAACTGTGCTTCCTACACACACGGGCCATATCTAGTTCAACTCTGCTTAGGAAACTGCAAGAATAGTAGCTCCTCTTCAGTCCAATACACTGTATTTGCTGGGAACAGACGCGAGTGCTATTTGCACTGTGAATGGCAATGGTAGCACAATAGTGACTCTACTTACTAGAAAACAACTCTTGCTCATAGGACCAGAAACTGCATGTGATTCAACTACATTTAGGACTGGGAAACAAACGCTAGCTCGCCTTACACGAAACACACTCTGCTTCTGAACAAAGAGCACTCTTCTACTCTTCTGTGTTTCCTATAGGGCAAGAACAGTGAGCTTGCTCAGAACAAAAGAACTGTGCTTCCTACACACACGGGCCATATCTAGTTCAACTCTGCTTAGGAAACTGACAAGAACAGTAGATCCTCTTCTGTCCAATACACTGTACTTGCTGGGAACAGACGCGAGTGCTATTTACCCTGTGTATGGCAAAGGGAGCACAATATTGACTCTTCTTACCAGAAAACAACTCTTGCTCATAGGACCAGAAACTGCATGTGATTCAACTCGATTTTGGACTGGGAAACAAACGCTAACTCGCCTTACAAGAAACACACTCTGCTTTTGAGAAAAGAGCACTCTTCTATTCTACTGTGTTTCCTATGGGGTCAGAACAGTGAGCTTGCTCAGAACAAAAGAACTGTGCTTCCTACACACACGGGCCATATCTAGTTCAACTCTGCTTAGGAAACTGACAAGAACAGTAGATCATCTTCAGTCCAATACACTTTACATGCTGGGAACAGACGCCAGTGCTATTAGCCCTGTGTATGGCAAAGGGAGCACAATAGTGACTCTTCTTACCAGAAAACAACTCTTGCTTGTAGGACCAGAAACTGCATGTGATTCAACTCCATTTAGGACTGGGAAACAAAAGCTAGCTCACCTTACAAGAAACACAGTCTGTTTTGAGAAAAGAGCACTCTTCTACTCTACTGTGTTTCCTATAGTGGCAAAAGAGTGAGCTTGCTCAGAACAAAAGAAATGTGCTTCCTACACACATTGGCTAAATCTAGTTCAACTCTGCTGAGGAAACTGACAAGAATAGTAGATCCTCTTCAGTCCAATACACTGTACATGCTGGGAACAGACGCCAGTGCTATTTGCCCTGTGTATGACAATGGGAGGACAATAGTTACTCTTCTTTCCAGAAAACAATTCTTGCTCCTAGGATCAGAAACTGCATTAGATTCAACTCCATTTAGGACTGGGAAACAAACGCTAGCTCGGCTTACAAGAAACACACTCGGCTTTTGAGAAAAGAGCACTCTTCTACTCTACTGTGTTTCCTATGGGGTCCGAACAGTGAGCTTGCTCAGAACAAAAGAACTGTGCTTCCTACACACACGGGCCATATCTAGTTCAACTCTGCTTAGGAAAATGACAAGAACAGTAGCTCCTCTTCTGTCAAATACACTGTACTTGCAAAGAACAGTAGCGAGTGTTGTTTGCACTGTGTATGGCAATAGGGGCACAATAGTGACTCTTCTTACCAGAAAACAACTCTTGCTCATAGGACAAGGGACTGCATGTAATTCAACTCCATTTAGGACTGGGAAACAAATGCTAGCTCACCTTACAAGAAACACACTCTGCTTTTGAGAAAAGAGCACTCTTCTCCTCTTCTGTGTTTCCTATAGGACCAGAACAGTAAGCTTGTTCAGAACAAAAGAACTGTGCTTCCTACACACACGGGCCATATCTCGTTCAACTCTGCTTAGGAAACTGACAAGAACAGTACCTCCTCTTCAGTCCAATACACAGTACTTGCTGGGAACAGACGCGAGTGCTATTTGCACTGTTTAAGGCAAAGGGAGCACAATAGTGACTTTCCTTACCAGAAAACATCCCTTGCTCATAGGACCAAAAACTGCATGTGATTCAACTCCATTTAGGACTGGGAAACAAACACTAGCTAGCCTTACAAGAAACACACTCTGCTTTTGAGAAAAGAGCACTCTTCTACTCTACTGTGTTTGCTACGGGGTCCGAAAATTGAGCTTGCTCAGAACAAAAGAACTGTGCTTCACACACACGGGCCATATCTAGTTCAACTCTGCTTAGGAAACTGACAAGAACAGTAGCTCCTCTTCTGTCCAATACACTGTACTTGCTGGAAACAGTCGCAAGTGCTATTTGCACTGTGTATGGCAGTGGTAGCACAATAGTGACTCTTCTTACCAGAAAACAACTCTTGCTCGTAGGACCAGAAACTGCATGGGATTCAACTCCATTTTGGACTGGGAAACAAACGCTAGCTCGCCTTACAAGAAACACACTCTGCTTCTGAAAAAAGAGCACTCTTCTACTCTTCTGTGTTTCCCATAGGGCCAGAACAGTGAGCTTGCTCAGAACAAAAGAACTGTGCTTCCTACACACACGGGCCATATCTAGTTCAACTCTGCTTAGGAAACTGCAAGAATATTAGCTCCTCTTCAGTCCAATACACTGTACTTGCTGGGAACAGACGCGAGTGCTATTTGCACTGTGTATGGCAATTGTAGCACAATAGTGACTCCTCTTACCAGAAAACAACTCTTGCTCGTAGGACCAGAAACTGCATGTGATTCAACTCCATTTAGGACTGGGAAACAAACGCTAGCTCGCCTTACAAGAAACACACTCTGCTTCTGAAAAAAGAGCACTCTTCTACTCTTCAGTGTTTCCTATAGGGCCAGAACAGTGAGCTTGCTCAGAACAAAAAACTGTGCTTCCTACACACACGGGCCATATCTAGTTCAACTCTGCTTAGGAAACTGCAAGAATAGTAGCTCCTCTTCAGTCCAATACACTGTACTTGCTGGGAACAGACGCGAGTGCTATTTGCACTGTGTGTGGCAATGGTAGCACAATAGTGACTCTTATTACCAGAAAACATCCCTTGTTCTTAGGACCAGAAACTGCATGTGATTCAACTCGATTTTGGACTGGGAAACAAACGCTAGCTCGCCTTACAAGAAACACACTCTGCTTTTGATTAAAGAGCACTCTTCTATTCTACTGTGTTTCCTATGCGGTCCGAACAGTGAGTTTGCTCAGAACAAAAGAACTGTGCTTCCTACACACACGGGCCATATCTAGTTCAACTCTGCTTAGGACACTGACAAGAACAGTAGATCCTCTTCAGTCCAATACACTGTATTTGCTGGGAACAGACACGAGTGCTATTTGCACTGTGTATGGCAAAAGGAGCGCAATAGTGACTTTCCTTACCAGAAAACAACTCTTGCTCGTAGGACCAGAAACTGCATGTGATTCAACTCCATTTAAAACTGGGAAACAAAAGCTAGCTCGCCTTACAAGAAACACAGTCTGCTTTTGAGAAAAGAGCACTCTTCTACTGTACTGTGTTTCCTATAGGGGCTAAAGAGTGAGCTTGCTCAGAACAAAAGAACTGTGCTTCCTACACACATTGGCTATATCTAGTTCAACTCTGCTTAGGAAACTGACAAGAACAGTAGATCCTCTTCAGTCCAATACACTGTACATGCTGGGAACAGACGCCAGTGCTATTTGCCCTGTGTATGACAATGGGAGGGCAATAGTTACTCTTCTTACCAGAAAACAATTCTTGCTCCTAGGATCAGAAACTGCATTTGATTCAACTCCATTTAGGACTGGGAAACAAACGCTAGCTCGCCTTACAAGAAACACACTCTGCTTTTGAGAAAAGAGCACTCTTCTACTCTACTGTGTTTCCTATGTGGTCCGAACAGTGAGCTTGCTCAGAACAAAAGAACTGTGATTCCTACACACAAGGGCCATATCTAGTTCAACTCTGCTTAGGAAACTGACAAGAACAGTATCTCCTCTTCTGTCAAATACACTGTACTTGCAAAGAACAGTAGCGAGTGTTGTTTGCACTGTGTATGGCAATAGGAGCACAATAGTGACTCTTCTTACCAGAAAACAACTCTTGCTCATAGGACAAGAAACTGCATGTAATTCAACTCCATTTAGGACTGGGAAACAAACGCTAGCTCACCTTATAAGAAACACACTCTGCTTTAGAGAAAAGAGCACTATTCTCCTCTTCCGTGTTTCCTATAGGACCAGAACAGTGAGCTTGCTCAGAACAAAAGAACTGTGCTTCCTACACACACAGGCCATATCTCGTTCAACTGTGCTTAGGAAACTGACAAGAACAGTAGCTCCTCTTCAGTCCAATACACAGTACTTGCTGGGAACAGACGCGAGTGCTATTTGCACTGTCTATGGCAAAGGGAGCACAATAGTGACTTTCCTTACCAGAAAACATCCCTTGCTCATAGGACCAAAAACTGCATGGGATTCAACTCCATTTAGGACTGGGAAACAAACACTAGCTAGCCTTACAAGAAACACACTCTGCTTTTGAGAAAAGAGCACTCTTCTACTCTACTGTGTTTGCTACAGGGTCCGAAAATTGAGCTTCCTCAGAACAAAAGAACTGTGCTTCACACACACGGGCCATATCTAGTTCAACTCTGCTTAGGAAACTGCAAGAATAGTAGCTTCTCTTCAGTCCAATACACTGTACTTGCTGGGAACAGACACGAGGGCTATTTGCACTGTGTATGTCAATGGTAGCACAATAGTGACTCTTCTTACCAGAAAACAACTCTTGCTCGTAGGACCAGAAACTGCATGTGATTCAACTCCATTTAGGACTGGGAAACAAACGCTAGCTCGCCTTACAAGAAACACACTCTGCTTCTGAAAAAAGAGGACTCTTCTACTCTTCTGTGTTTCCTATAGGGCCAGAACAGTGAGCTTGCTCAGAACAAAAGAACTGTGCTTCCTACACACACGGGCCATATCTAGTTCAACTCTGCTTAGGAAACTGACAAGAACAGTAGATCCTCTTCAGTCCAATACACTGTACTTGCTGGGAACAGACACGAGTGCTATTTGCACTGTTTATGGCAAAAGGAGCACAAAAGTGACTTTCCTTACCAGAAAAGAACTCTTGCTCATAGGACCAGAAACTGCATGTGATTCAACTCCATTTAGGACTGCGAAACAAACGCTAGCTCGCCTTACAAGAAACACACTCTGCTTTTGAGAAAAGAGCACTCTTCTACTCTACTGTGTTTCCTATGGGGTCCGAACAGTGAGCTTGCTCCGAACAAAAGAACTGTGCTTCCTACACACACAGGCCATATCTAGTTCAACTCTGCTTAGGAAAATGAAAAGAACAGTAGATCCTCTTCAGTCCAATACGCTGTACATGCTGGGTACAGACGCCAGTGTTATTTGCACAGTGTATGGCAACGGGAGCGCAATAGTGACTCTTCTTACCAGAAAACAACCCTTGCTCGTAGGACCAGAAACTGCATGTGATTTAACTCCATTTAGGACTGGGAAACAAACACTAGCTCGCCTTACAAGAAACACACTCTGCTTTTGAGAAAAGAGCACTCTTCTACTCTACTGTGTTTCCTATGGGTTCCAAACATTGAGCTTGCTCAGAACAAAAGAACTGTGCTTCCTACACACACGGGCCATATCTGGTTCAATTCTGCTTAGGAACCTGACAAGAACAGTAGCTCCTCTTCAGTCCAATACACTGTACTTGCTGGGAACAGACGCGAGTGCTATTTGCACTGTGTATGGCAATGGGAGCGCAATAGTGACTTTCCTTACCAGAAAACAACTCTTGTTCGTAGGAACGGAAACTGCATGTGATTCAACTCCATTTAGGACTGGGAAACAAACACTAGCTCGCCTTACAAGAAACACACTCTGCTTTTGAGGAAAGAGCACTCTTCTACTCTACTGTGTTTCCTATAGGGCCAGAACAGTGTGCGTGCTGAGTACAAAAGAACTGTGCTTCCTACACACATGGGCCATATCTAGTTCAACTCTGCTTATGAACCTGACAAGAACAGTAGATCTTCTTCAGTCCAATACAATGTACATCCTGGGAACAGAGGCCAGTGCTATTTGCCCTGAGTATGACAATGGGAGCGCAATAGTGACTCTTATTACCAGAAAACAACTCTTGCTCGTAGGACCAGAATCTGCATGTGATTCAACTCCATTTAGGACTGGGAAACAAAAGCTAGCTCACCTTACAAGAAACACAGTCTGTTTTGAGAAAAGAGCACTCTTCTACTCTACTGTGTTTCCTATAGTGGCAAAAGAGTGAGCTTGCTCAGAACAAAAGAAATGTGCTTCCTACACACATTGGCTAAATCTAGTTCAACTCTGCTGAGGAAACTGACAAGAATAGTAGATCCTCTTCAGTCCAATACACTGTACATGCTGGGAACAGACGCCAGTGCTATTTGCCCTGTGTATGACAATGGGAGGGCAATAGTTACTCTTCTTTCCAGAAAACAATTCTTGCTCCTAGGATCAGAAACTGCATTAGATTCAACTCCATTTAGGACTGGGAAACAAACGCTAGCTCGGCTTACAAGAAACACACTCGGCTTTTGAGAAAAGAGCACTCTTCTACTCTACTGTGTTTCCTATGGGGTCCGAACAGTGAGCTTGCTCAGAACAAAAGAACTGTGCTTCCTACACACACGGGCCATATCTAGTTCAACTCTGCTTAGGAAAATGACAAGAACAGTAGCTCCTCTTCTGTCAAATACACTGTACTTGCAAAGAACTGTAGCGAGTGTTGTTTGCACTGTGTATGGCAATAGGGGCACAATAGTGACTCTTCTTACCAGAAAACAACTCTTGCTCATAGGACAAGGGACTGCATGTAATTCAACTCCATTTAGGACTGGGAAACAAATGCTAGCTCACCTTACAAGAAACACACTCTGCTTTTGAGAAAAGAGCACTCTTCTCCTCTTCTGTGTTTCCTATAGGACCAGAACAGTAAGCTTGTTCAGAACAAAAGAACTGTGCTTCCTACACACACGGGCCATATCTCGTTCAACTCTGCTTAGGAAACTGACAAGAACAGTACCTCCTCTTCAGTCCAATACACAGTACTTGCTGGGAACAGACGCGAGTGCTATTTGCACTGTTTAAGGCAAAGGGAGCACAATAGTGACTTTCCTTACCAGAAAACATCCCTTGCTCATAGGACCAAAAACTTCATGTGATTCAACTCCATTTAGGACTGGGAAACAAACACTAGCTCGCCTTACAAGAAACACACTCTGCTTTTGAGAAAAGAGCACTCTTCTACTCTACTCTGTTTGCTACGGGGTCCGAAAATTGAGCTTGCTCAGAACAAAAGAACTGTGCTTCACACACACGGGCCATATCTAGTTCAACTCTGCTTAGGAAACTGACAAGAACAGTAGCTCCTCTTCTGTCCAATACACTGTACTTGCTGGAAACAGTCGCAAGTGCTATTTGCACTGTGTATGGCAGTGGTAGCACAATAGTGACTCTTCTTACCAGAAAACAACTCTTGCTCGTAGGACCAGAAACTGCATGGGATTCAACTCCATTTTGGACTGGGAAACAAACGCTAGCTCGCCTTACAAGAAACACACTCTGCTTCTGAAAAAAGAGCACTCTTCTACTCTTCTGTGTTTCCCATAGGGCCAGAACAGTGAGCTTGCTCAGAACAAAAGAACTGTGCTTCCTACACACACGGGCCATATCTAGTTCAACTCTGCTTAGGAAACTGCAAGAATATTAGCTCCTCTTCAGTCCAATACACTGTACTTGCTGGGAACAGACGCGAGTGCTATTTGCACTGTGTATGGCAATTGTAGCACAATAGTGACTCCTCTTACCAGAAAACAACTCTTGCTCGTAGGACCAGAAACTGCATGTGATTCAACTCCATTTAGGACTGGGAAACAAACGCTAGCTCGCCTTACAAGAAACACACTCTGCTTCTGAAAAAAGAGCACTCTTCTACTCTTCAGTGTTTCCTATAGGGCCAGAACAGTGAGCTTGCTCAGAACAAAAAACTGTGCTTCCTACACACACGGGCCATATCTAGTTCAACTCTGCTTAGGAAACTGCAAGAATAGTAGCTCCTCTTCAGTCCAATACACTGTACTTGCTGGGAACAGACGCGAGTGCTATTTGCACTGTGTGTGGCAATGGTAGCACAATAGTGACTCTTATTACCAGAAAACATCCCTTGTTCTTAGGACCAGAAACTGCATGTGATTCAACTCGATTTTGGACTGGGAAACAAACGCTAGCTCGCCTTACAAGAAACACACTCTGCTTTTGATTAAAGAGCACTCTTCTATTCTACTGTGTTTCCTATGCGGTCCGAACAGTGAGTTTGCTCAGAACAAAAGAACTGTGCTTCCTACACACACGGGCCATATCTAGTTTAACTCTGCTTAGGACACTGACAAGAACAGTAGATCCTCTTCAGTCTAATACACTGTATTTGCTGGGAACAGACACGAGTGCTATTTGCACTGTGTATGGCAAAAGGAGCGCAATAGTGACTTTCCTTACCAGAAAACAACTCTTGCTCGTAGGACCAGAAACTGCATGTGATTCAACTCCATTTAAAACTGGGAAACAAAAGCTAGCTCGCCTTACAAGAAACACAGTCTGCTTTTGAGAAAAGAGCACTCTTCTACTGTACTGTGTTTCCTATAGGGGCAAAAGAGTGAGCTTGCTCAGAACAAAAGAACTGTGCTTCCTACACACATTGGCTATATCTAGTTCAACTCTGCTTAGGAAACTGACAAGAACAGTAGATCCTCTTCAGTCCAATACACTGTACATGCTGGGAACAGACGCCAGTGCTATTTGCCCTGTGTATGACAATGGGAGGGCAATAGTTACTCTTCTTACCAGAAAACAATTCTTGCTCCTAGGATCAGAAACTGCATTTGATTCAACTCCATTTAGGACTGGGAAACAAACGCTAGCTCGCCTTACAAGAAACACACTCTGCTTTTGAGAAAAGAGCACTCTTCTACTCTACTGTGTTTCCTATGTGGTCCGAACAGTGAGCTTGCTCAGAACAAAAGAACTGTGATTCCTACACACAAGGGCCATATCTAGTTCAACTCTGCTTAGGAAACTGACAAGAACAGTATCTCCTCTTCTGTCAAATACACTGTACTTGCAAAGAACAGTAGCGAGTGTTGTTTGCACTGTGTATGGCAATAGGAGCACAATAGTGACTCTTCTTACCAGAAAACAACTCTTGCTCATAGGACAAGAAACTGCATGTAATTCAACTCCATTTAGGACTGGGAAACAAACGCTAGCTCACCTTATAAGAAACACACTCTGCTTTAGAGAAAAGAGCACTATTCTCCTCTTCCGTGTTTCCTATAGGACCAGAACAGTGAGCTTGCTCAGAACAAAAGAACTGTGCTTCCTACACACACAGGCCATATCTCGTTCAACTGTGCTTAGGAAACTGACAAGAACAGTAGCTCCTCTTCAGTCCAATACACAGTACTTGCTGGGAACAGACGCGAGTGCTATTTGCACTGTCTATGGCAAAGGGAGCACAATAGTGACTTTCCTTACCAGAAAACATCCCTTGCTCATAGGACCAAAAACTGCATGGGATTCAACTCCATTTAGGACTGGGAAACAAACACTAGCTAGCCTTACAAGAAACACACTCTGCTTTTGAGAAAAGAGCACTCTTCTACTCTACTGTGTTTGCTACAGGGTCCGAAAATTGAGCTTCCTCAGAACAAAAGAACTGTGCTTCACACACACGGGCCATATCTAGTTCAACTCTGCTTAGGAAACTGCAAGAATAGTAGCTTCTCTTCAGTCCAATACACTGTACTTGCTGGGAACAGACACGAGGGCTATTTGCACTGTGTATGTCAATGGTAGCACAATAGTGACTCTTCTTACCAGAAAACAACTCTTGCTCGTAGGACCAGAAACTGCATGTGATTCAACTCCATTTAGGACTGGGAAACAAACGCTAGCTCGCCTTACAAGAAACACACTCTGCTTCTGAAAAAAGAGGACTCTTCTACTCTTCTGTGTTTCCTATAGGGCCAGAACAGTGAGCTTGCTCAGAACAAAAGAACTGTGCTTCCTACACACACGGGCCATATCTAGTTCAACTCTGCTTAGGAAACTGACAAGAACAGTAGATCCTCTTCAGTCCAATACACTGTACTTGCTGGGAACAGACACGAGTGCTATTTGCACTGTTTATGGCAAAAGGAGCACAAAAGTGACTTTCCTTACCAGAAAAGAACTCTTGCTCATAGGACCAGAAACTGCATGTGATTCAACTCCATTTAGGACTGGGAAACAAACGCTAGCTCGCCAAACAAGAAACACACTCTGCTTTTGAGAAAAGAGCACTCTTCTACTCTACTGTGTTTCCTATGTGGTCCGAACAGTGAGCTTGCTCCGAACAAAAGAACTGTGCTTCCTACACACACAGGCCATATCTAGTTCAACTCTGCTTAGGAAAATGAAAAGAACAGTAGATCCTCTTCAGTCCAATACGCTGTACATGCTGGGTACAGACGCCAGTGTTATTTGCACAGTGTATGGCAATGGGAGCACAATAGTGACTCTTCTTACCAGAAAACAACCCTTGCTCATAGGACCAGAAACTGCATGTGATTTAACTCCATTTAGGACTGGGAAACAAACACTAGCTCGCCTTACAAGAAACACACTCTGCTTTTGAGAAAAGAGCACTCTTCTACTCTACTGTGTTTCCTATGGGTTCCAAACATTGAGCTTGCTCAGAACAAAAGAACTGTGCTTCCTACACACACGGGCCATATCTGGTTCAATTCTGCTTAGGAACCTGACAAGAACAGTAGCTCCTCTTCAGTCCAATACACTGTACTTGCTGGGAACAGACGCGAGTGCTATTTGCACTGTGTATGGCAATGGGAGCGCAATAGTGACTTTCCTTACCAGAAAACAACTCTTGTTCGTAGGAACGGAAACTGCATGTGATTCAACTCCATTTAGGACTGGGAAACAAACACTAGCTCGCCTTACAAGAAACACACTCTGCTTTTGAGGAAAGAGCACTCTTCTACTCTACTGTGTTTCCTATAGGGCCAGAACAGTGTGCGTGCTGAGTACAAAAGAACTGTGCTTCCTACACACATGGGCCATATCTAGTTCAACTCTGCTTATGAACCTGACAAGAACAGTAGATCTTCTTCAGTCCAATACAATGTACATCCTGGGAACAGAGGCCAGTGCTATTTGCCCTGAGTATGACAATGGGAGCGCAATAGTGACTCTTATTACCAGAAAACAACTCTTGCTCGTAGGACCAGAATCTGCATGTGATTCAACTCCATTTAGGACTGGGAAACAAACGCTAGCTCGCCTTACAAGAAACACACTCTGCTTTTGAGAAAAGGGCACTCTTCTACTCTACTGTGTTTCCTATAGAGCCAGAATAGTGAGCTTGCTCAGAACAAAAGAACTGTGCTTCCTGCACACACAGGCCATATCTAGTTCAATTCTACTTAGGAAACTGACAAGAACAGTAAATCCTCTTCAGTCAAATACACTGTACATGCTGGGAACAGACGCGAGTGCTATTTGCACTGTGTATGGCAATGGGAGCGCAATAGTGACTTTCCTTACCAGAAAACAACTCTTGCTCGTGGGAACGGAAACTGAATATGATTCAACTCCATTTAGGACTGCGAAACAAACGCTAGCTCGCCTTACAAAAACACACTCTGCTTTTGAGGAAAGAGCACTCTTCTACTCTACTGTGTTTCCTATAGGGCCAGAACAGTGATCTTCCTGAGTACAAATGAACTGTGCTTCCTACACACATGGGCCATATCTAGTTCAACTGTGCTGAGGAAACTGACAAGAACAGTAGCTCCTCTTCAGTCCAATACACTGTACTTGCTGGGAACAGACGCGAGGGCTATTTGCACTGTGTATGGCAAAGGGAGCACAATAGTGACTCTTCTAACCAGAAAACAACTCTTGCTGGTAGGACCAGAAACTGCATGTGTATTTCAACTCCATTTAGGACTGGGAAACAAACGCTAGCTCGCCTTACAAGAAACACACTCTGCTTTTGAGAAAAGAGCACTCTTCTACTCTACTGTGTTTCCTATGGGGTCCGAACAGTGAGCTTGCTCAGAACAAAATAACTGTTCTTCCTACCCACACGGGACTTATCTAATTCAACTTTGCTTAGGAAACTGACATGAACAGTATCTCCTCTTCAGACCAATACACTGTACTTGCTTGAAACATACGTGAGTGTTATTTTTACTATGTATGGCAATGGGAGCGCAATAGTGACTCTTCTTACCAGAAAACAACTCTTGCTCGTAGGACCAAAAACTGCATTTGATTCAACTCCATTTAGGACTGGGAAACAAACGCTAGCTCGCCTTACAAGAATCACACTCTGCTTTTGAGAAAAGATCACTCTTCTACTCTTACGGTATTTTCTATGGGGTCCGAACAGTGAGCTTGCTGAGAACAAAAGAACTGTGCTTCCTACACACGGGCCATATCTAGTTCAACTCTGCTTAGGAAACTGACAAGAACAGTAGCTCCTCTTCAGTCCAATACACTGTACTTGCTGGGAATAGACGAGAGGGCTATTTGCACTATGTATGGCAAAGGGAGCGCAATAGTGACTCTTCTTACCAGAAAACAACTCTTGCTCGTAGGACCAAAAACTGCATGTGATTCAACTCCATTTAGGACTGGGAAACAAACGCTAGCTCGCCTTACAAGAAACACACTCTGCTTTTGAGAAAAGAGCACTCTTCTACTCTACTGTGTTTCCTATGGGGTCCGAACAGTGAGCTTGCTCAGAACAAAAGAACTGTGCTTCCTACACACACGGGCCATATCTAGTTCAACTCTGCTTAGGAAACTGAAAAGAACAGTAGATCCTCTTCAGTCCAATATGCTGTAAATGCTGGGTACAGACGCCAGTGCTATTTGCACTGTGTATGTCAAAGGGAGCACAATAGTGACTCTTCTTACCAGAAAAAAACCCTTGCTTGTAGGAACAGAAACTGCATGTGATTCAACTCCATTTAGGACTGGGAAACAAATGCTAGCTCGCCTTACAAGAAACACACTCTGCTTTTGAGAAAAGAGCACTCTTCTACTCTAATGTGTTTCCTATAGGGTCCGAACAGTGAGCTTGCTGAGAACAAAAGAAATGGGCTTCCTACACACATGGGCCATATCTAGTTCAACTCTGCTTAGGAACCTCACAAGAACAGTAGATCCTCTTCAGTCCAATACGCTGTACATGCTGGGTACAGACGCCAGTGCTATTTGCACTTTGTATGGCAATGGGAGCACAATAGTGACTCTTCTTACCAAAAAACAACTCTTGCTCGTAGGACCAGAAACTACATGTGATTCAACTCCATTTAGGACTGGGAAACAAACGCTAGGTCGCCTTACAAGAAACACACTCTGCTTTTGAGGAAAGAGCACTCTTCTACTCTACTGTGTTTCCTATAGGGCCAGAACAGGGAGCTTGCTCAGAACAAAAGAACTGTGCTTCCTACACACTTGGGCCATATCTAGTTCACCTCTGCTTAGGAACCTGACAAGAACAGTAGATCCTCTTCAGTCCAATACACAGTACATGCATGAGTATGACAATGGGAGCGCAATAGTGACTCTTATTACCAGAAAAAACTCTTGCTCGTAGGACGAGAAACTGCATGCGATTCACTCCATTTAGGACTGGGAAACAAAGGCTAGCTCGCCTTACAAGAAACACACTCTGCTTTTGAGAAAAGAGCACTCTTCTACTCTACTGTGTTTCCTATGGGGTCCAAACAGTGATATTGCTCAGAACAAAAGAACTTTGCTTCCTACACACACGGGCCATATCTAGTTCAATTCTGCTTAGGAAACTGACAAGAACAGTAGCTCCTCTTCAGTCCAGTACACTGTACTTGCTGGGAACAGACGCGAGTGCTATTTGCACTCTTTATGGCAAACGGAGCACAATAGTGACTTTCCTTACCAGAAAACAACTCTTGCTCGTAGGAATGGAAACTGCATGTGATTCAACTCCATTTAGGACTGGGAAACAAACGCTAGCTCGCCTTACAAGAAACACACTCTGCTTTTGAGAAAAGAGCACTCTTCTACTCTACTGTGTTTCCTATTGGGCCAGAACAGTGAGCTTGCTCAGAACAAAAGAACTGTGCTTCCTACACACACGGGCCATATCTAGTTCAATTCTGCTTAGGAAACTGACAAGAACAGTAGATCCTCTTCAGTCCAATACACTGTACATGCTGGGTACAGACGCCAGTGCTATTTGCACTGTGTATGGCAATGGGAGCGCAATAGTGACTCTTCTTGCCAGAAAACAACTCTTGCTCGTATGACCAGAAAATGCATGTGATTCAACTCCATTTAGGACTGGGAAACAAACGCTCACTCGCCTTACAAGAAACACACTCTGCTTTTGAGAAAAGAGCACTCTTCTACTCTACTGTGTTTCCTATGGGTTCCAAACATTGAGCTTGCTCAGAACAAAAGAACTGTGCTTCCTACACACACGGGCCATATCTGGTTCAATTCTGCTTAGGAACCTGACAAGAACAGTAGCTCCTCTTCAGTCCAATACACTGTACTTGCTGGGAACAGATGCGAGTGCTATTTGCACTGTGTATGGCAATGGGAGCGCAATAGTGACTTTCCTTACCAGAAAACAACTCTTGTTCGTAGGAACGGAAACTGCATGTGATTCAACTCCATTTAGGACTGGGAAACAAACACTAGCTCGCCTTACAAGAAACACACTCTGCTTTTGAGGAAAGAGCACTCTTCTACTCTACTGTGTTTCCTATAGGGCCAGAACAGTGTGCGTGCTGAGTACAAAAGAACTGTGCTTCCTACACACATGGGCCATATCTAGTTCAACTCTGCTTATGAACCTGACAAGAACAGTAGATCTTCTTCAGTCCAATACAATGTACATCCTGGGAACAGAGGCCAGTGCTATTTGCCCTGAGTATGACAATGGGAGCGCAATAGTGACTCTTATTACCAGAAAACAACTCTTGCTCGTAGGACCAGAATCTGCATGTGATTCAACTCCATTTAGGACTGGGAAACAAACGCTAGCTTGCCTTACAAGAAACACACTCTGCTTTTGAGAAAAGGGCACTCTTCTACTCTACTGTGTTTCCTATAGAGCCAGAATAGTGAGCTTGCTCAGAACAAAAGAACTGTGCTTCCTGCACACACAGGCCATATCTAGTTCAATTCTACTTAGGAAACTGACAAGAACAGTAAATCCTCTTCAGTCAAATACACTGTACATGCTGGGAACAGACGCGAGTGCTATTTGCACTGTGTATGGCAATGGGAGCGCAATAGTGACTTTCCTTACCAGAAAACAACTCTTGCTCGTGGGAACGGAAAGTGAATATGATTCAACTCCATTTAGGACTGCGAAACAAACGCTAGCTCGCCTTACAAAAACACACTCTGCTTTTGAGGAAAGAGCACTCTTCTACTCTACTGTGTTTCCTATAGGGCCAGAACAGTGATCTTCCTGAGTACAAATGAACTGTGCTTCCTACACACATGGGCCATATCTAGTTCAACTGTGCTGAGGAAACTGACAAGAACAGTAGCTCCTCTTCAGTCCAATACACTGTACTTGCTGGGAACAGACGCGAGGGCTATTTGCACTGTGTATGGCAAAGGGAGCACAATAGTGACTCTTCTAACCAGAAAACAACTCTTGCTGGTAGGACCAGAAACTGCATGTGTATTTCAACTCCATTTAGGACTGGGAAACAAACGCTAGCTCGCCTTACAAGAAACACACTCTGCTTTTGAGAAAAGAGCACTCTTCTACTCTACTGTGTTTCCTATGGGGTCCGAACAGTGAGCTTGCTCAGAACAAAATAACTGTTCTTCCTACCCACACGGGACTTATCTAGTTCAACTTTGCTTAGGAAACTGACATGAACAGTATCTCCTCTTCAGACCAATACACTGTACTTGCTTGAAACATACGTGAGTGTTATTTTTACTATGTATGGCAATGGGAGCGCAATAGTGACTCTTCTTACCAGAAAACAACTCTTGCTCGTAGGACCAAAAACTGCATTTGATTCAACTCCATTTAGGACTGGGAAACAAACGCTAGCTCGCCTTACAAGAAACACACTCTGCTTTTGAGAAAAGATCACTCTTCTACTCTTACTGTGTTTTCTATGGGGTCCGAACAGTGAGCTTGCTGAGAACAAAAGAACTGTGCTTCCTACACACGGGCCATATCTAGTTCAACTCTGCTTAGGAAACTGACAAGAACAGTAGCTCCTCTTCAGTCCAATACACTGTACTTGCTGGGAATAGACGAGAGGGCTATTTGCACTATGTATGGCAAAGGGAGCGCAATAGTGACTCTTCTTACCAGAAAACAACTCTTGCTCGTAGGACCAAAAACTGCATGTGATTCAACTCCATTTAGGACTGGGAAACAAACGCTAGCTCGCCTTACAAGAAACACACTCTGCTTTTGAGAAAAGAGCACTCTTCTACTCTACTGTGTTTCCTATGGGGTCCGAACAGTGAGCTTGCTCAGAACAAAAGAACTGTGCTTCCTACACACACGGGCCATATCTAGTTCAACTCTGCTTAGGAAACTGAAAAGAACAGTAGATCCTCTTCAGTCCAATATGCTGTAAATGCTGGGTACAGACGCCAGTGCTATTTGCACTGTGTATGTCAAAGGGAGCACAATAGTGACTCTTCTTACCAGAAAAAAACCCTTGCTTGTAGGAACAGAAACTGCATGTGATTCAACTCCATTTAGGACTGGGAAACAAATGCTAGCTCGCCTTACAAGAAACACACTCTGCTTTTGAGAAAAGAGCACTCTTCTACTCTAATGTGTTTCCTATAGGGTCCGAACAGTGAGCTTGCTGAGAACAAAAGAAATGGGCATCCTACACAAATGGGCCATATCTAGTTCAACTCTGCTTAGGAACCTCACAAGAACAGTAGATCCTCTTCAGTCCCATACACTGTACATGCTGAGAACAGAGGCCAGTGCTATTTGCCCTGTGTATGACAATGGGAGCGCAATAGTGACTCTTATTACCAGAAAAAACTCTTGCTCGTAGGACCAGAAACTGCATGTGATTCAACTCCATTTAGGACTGGGAAACAAACGCTAGCTCCTCTTACAAGAAACACACTCTGCTTTTGAGAAAAGAGCACTCTTCTACTCCACTGTGTTTCCTATAGGGCTAGAACAGTGAGCTTGCTGAGAACAAAAGAAATGTGCTTTCTTCACACACGGGCCATATCTAGCTCAATTCTGCTTAGGAAACTGACAAGAACAGTAGATCCTCTTCAGTCCAATACACTGTACTTGCTGGGAACAGACGCGAGGGCTATTTGCATTTTGTATGGCAAAGGGAGCGCAATAGTGACTCTTCTAACCAGAAAACAACTCTTGCTGGTAGGACCATAAACTGCATGTGTATTTCAACTCCATTTAGGACTTGGAAAAAAATGTTAGCTCGCCTTACAAGAAACACACTCTGCTTTTGAGAAAAGAGCACTCTTCTACTCTACTGTGTTTCCTATATGGCCAGAACAGTGAGCTTGCTGAGTACAAAAGAACTGTGCTTCCTACACACGGGCCATATCTAGTTCAATTCTGCTTAGGAAACTGACAAGAACAGTAGCTCCTATTCAGTCCAATACACTGTACTTGCTGGGAACAGACGTGAGTACTATTTGCACTGTGTATGGCAATGGGAGCGCAATAGTGACTTTCCTTACCAGAAAACAACTCTTGCTCGTAGGAACGGAAACTGCATGTGATTCAACTCCATTTAGGACTGGGAAACAAACTCTAGCTCGCCTTACAAGAAACACACTCTGCTTTTGAGGAAAGAGCACTCTTCTACTCTACTGTGTTTCCTGTAGGGCCAGAACAGTGAGCTTGCTGAGTACAAAAGAACTGTGCTTCCTACACACATGGGACATATCTAGTTCAACTCTGCTTAGGAACCTCACAAGAACAGTAGATCCTCTTCAGTCCCATACACTGTACATGCTGAGAACAGAGGCCAGTGCTATTTGCCCTGTGTATGACAATGGGAGCGCAATAGTGACTCTTATTACCAGAAAAAACTCTTGCTCGTAGGACCAGAAACTGCATGTGATTCAACTCCATTTAGGACTGGGAAACAAACGCTAGCTCGCCGTACAAGAAACACACTCTGCTTTTGAGGAAAGAGCACTCTTCTACTCTACTGTGTTTCCTATAGGGCCAGAACAGTGAGCTTGCTCAGAACAAAAGAACTGTGCTTCCTACACACACGGGCCATATCTAGTTCAATTCTGCTTAGGAAACTGAAAAGAACAGTAGATCCTCTTCAGTCCAATACACTGTACATGCTGGGTACAGATGCCAGTGCTATTTGCACTGTGTATGGCAATGGGAGCACAATAGTGACTCTTCTTACCAGAAAACAACTCTTGCTCGTATGACCAGAAACTGCATGTGATTCAACTCCATTTAGGACTGGGAAACAAACGCTAGCTCGCCTTACAAGAAACACACTCTGCTTTTGAGAAAAGAGCACTCATCTACTCTAATGTGTTTCCTTTGGGGTCCAAACAGTGAGCTTGCTCAGAACAAATGAACTGTGCTTCCTACACACACGTGCCATATCTAGTTCAATTCTGCTTAGGAAACTGACAAGAACAGTAGCTCCTCTTCAGTCCAATACACTGTACTTGCTGGGAACAGACGCGAGTGCTGTTTGCACTGTGTATGGCAATGGGAGCACAATAGTGACTTTCCTTACCAGAAAACAACTCTTGCTCCTAGGAACGGAAACTCTATGTGATTCAACTCCATTTATGACTGCGAAACAAAAGCTAGCTCGCCTTACAAGAAAGACACTCTGCTTTTGAGAAAAATGCACTCCTCTACTCTACTGTGTTTCCTATGGGGTCCGAACAGTGAGCTTTCTGAGAACAAAAGAACTGTGCTTCCTACACACACGGCCATATCTAGTTCAACTCTGCTTAGGAAACTGAAAAGAACAGTAGATCCTCTTCAGTCCAATACGCTGTACATGCTGGGTACAGACGCCAGTGCTATTTGCACTATGTATGGCAATGGGAGCACAATAGTGACTCTTCTTACCAAAAAACAACTCTTGCTCGTAGGACCAGAAACTACATGTGATTCAACTCCATTTAGGACTGGGAAACAAACGCTAGGTCGCCTTACAAGAAACACACTCTGCTTTTGAGGAAAGAGCACTCTTCTACTCTACTGTGTTTCCTATAGGGCCAGAACAGGGAGCTTGCTCAGAACAAAAGAACTGTGCTTCCTACACACTTGGGCCATATCTAGTTCAACTCTGCTTAGGAACCTGACAAGAACAGTAGATCCTCTTCAGTCCAATACACAGTACATGCATGAGTATGACAATGGGAGCGCAATAGTGACTCTTATTACCAGAAAAAACTCTTGCTCGTAGGACCAGAAACTGCATGTGATTCACTCCATTTAGGACTGGGAAACAAAGGCTAGCTCGCCTTACAAGAAACACACTCTGCTTTTGAGAAAAGAGCACTCTTCTACTCTACTGTGTTTCCTATGGGGTCCAAACAGTGATATTGCTCAGAACAAAAGAACTTTGCTTCCTACACACACGGGCCATATCTAGTTCAATTCTGCTTAGGAAACTGACAAGAACAGTAGCTCCTCTTCAGTCCAGTACACTGTACTTGCTGGGAACAGACGCGAGTGCTATTTGCACTGTGTATGGCAATGGGAGCACAATAGTGACTTTCCTTACCAGAAAACAACTCTTGCTCGTAGGAATGGAAACTGCATGTGATTCAACTCCATTTAGGACTGGGAAACAAACGCTAGCTCGCCTTACAAGAAACACACTCTGCTTTTGAGAAAAGAGCACTCTTCTACTCTACTGTGTTTCCTATTGGGCCAGAACAGTGAGCTTGCTCAGAACAAAAGAACTGTGCTTCCTACACACACGGGCCATATCTAGTTCAATTCTGCTTAGGAAACTGACAAGAACAGTAGATCCTCTTCAGTCCAATACACTGTACATGCTGGGTACAGACGCCAGTGCTATTTGCACTGTGTATGGCAATGGGAGCGCAATAGTGACTCTTCTTGCCAGAAAACAACTCTTGCTCGTATGACCAGAAAATGTATGTGATTCAACTCCATTTAGGACTGGGAAACAAATGCTCGCTCGCCTTACAAGAAACACACTCTGCTTTTGAGAAAAGAGCACTCATCTACTCTACTGTGTTTCCTTTGGGGTCCAAACAGTGAGTTTGCTCAGAACAAATGAACTGTGCTTCCTACATACACGTCCCATATCTAGTTCAATTCTGCTTAGGAAACTGACAAGAACAGTAGCTCCTCTTCAGTCCAATACACTGTACTTGCTGGGAACAGAGGCGAGTGCTATTTGCACTGTGTATGGCAATGGGAGCGCAATAGTGGCTTTCCTTACCAGAAAACAACTCTTGCTCCTAGGAAGGGAAACTGCATGTGATTCAACTCCATTTAGGACTGCGAAAGAAAAGCTAGCTCGCCTTACAAGAAACACTCTGCTTTTGAGAAAAATGCACTCTTCTACTCTACTGTGTTTCCTATGGGGTTCGAAATGTGAGCTTGCTCAGAACAAAAGAACTGTGCTTCCTACACACACGGGCCATATCTTGTTCAATTCTGCTTAGGAAACTGACAAGAACAGTAGAACCTCTTCAGTCCAATAGACTGTACATGCTGGGAACAGACGCCAGTGCTATTTGCCCTGTGTGTGACAATGGGAGCGCAATAGTGACTCTTCGGCCCAGAAAACAACTCTTGCTCGTATGACCAGAAACTGCATGTGATTCAATTCCATTTAGGACTGGGAAACAAACGCTAGGTCACCTTACAAGAAACACAATCTGCTTTTGAGAAAAGAGCACTCTTCTACTCTACTGTGTTTCCTATGGGGTCCGAACAGTGAGCTTGCTCAGAACAAAAGAACTGTGCTTCCTACACACACGGGCCATATCTAGTTCAACTCTGCTTAGGAAACTGACAAGAACAGTAGCTCCTCTTCAGTCCAATACACTGTACTTGCTGGGAAGAGACGCGAGAGCTATTTGCACTGTGTATGCCAATGGGAGCGCAGTAGTGACTTTCCTTACCAAAAAACAACTCTTGCTCGTAGGAACAGAACCTGCATGTGATTCAACTCCGTTTAGGACTGCGAAACAAACGCTAGCTCGCCTTACAAAAACACACTCTGCTTTTGAGGAAAGAGCACTCTTCTACTCTACTGTGTTTCCTATAGGGCCAGAACAGTGAGCTTGCTGAGTACAAAAGAACTGTGCTTCCTACACACATGGGACATATCTAGTTCAACTCTGCTTAGGAACCTGACAAGAACAGTAGCTCCTCTTCAGTCCAATACACTGTACATGCTGGGAACAGACATGAGGGCTATTTGCACTGTGTATGGCAAAGGGAGCGCAATAGTGACTCTTCTTACCAGAAAACAACTCTTGCTCGTAGGACCAGGAACTGCAAGTGTATTTCAACTCCATTTAGGACTGGGAAACAAGTGCTAGCTCGCCTTACAAGAAACACACTCTGCTTTTGAGGAAAGAGCACTCTTCTACTCTACTGTGTTTCCTATAAGGCCAGAACAGTGACCTTGCTGAGTACAAAAGAACTGTGCTTCCTACACACATGGCCCATATCTAGTTCAACTCTGCTTAGGAACCTGACAAGAACAGTAGATCCTCTTCATTCCAATACACTGTACATGCTGGGAACAGAGGCCAGTGCTATTTGCAATGAGTATGACAATGGGAGCACAATAGTGATTCTTATTACCAGAAAAATTTCTTGCTCGTAGGACCAAAAACTGCATGTGATTCAACTCCATTTAGGACTGGGAAACAAACGCTGGCTCGCCTTACAAGAAACACACTCTGCTTTTGAGAAAAGAGCACTCTTCTACTCTACTGTGTTTCCTATGGGGTCCAAACAGTGAGCTTGCTCAGAACAAAAGAACTGTGCTTCCTACACACAAGGGCCATATCTAGTTCAACTCTGCTTAGGAAACTGACAAGAACAGTAGCTCCTCTTCAGTCCAATACACTGTACTTGCTGGGAACAGACGCGAGGGCTTTTTGCACTGTGTATGGCAAAGGGAGCACAATAGTGACTCTTCGAACCAGAAAACAACTCTTGCTCGTAGGACCAGAAACTGCATGTGTATTTCAACTCCATTTAGGACTGGGAAACAAATGCTAGCTTGCCTTACAAGAAACACACTCTGCTTTTGAGAAAAGAGCACTCTTCTACTCTACTGTGTTTCCTATGGGGTCCAAACAGTGAGCTTGCTCAGAACAAAAGAACTGTGCTTCCTACACACACGGGCCATATCTAGTTCAATTCTGCTTAGGAAACTGACAAGAACAGTAGCTCCTTTTCAGTCCAATACACTGTACTTTTGGGAAGAGACGCGAGAGCTATTTGCACTGTGTATGGCAATGGGAGCGCAGTAGTGACTTTCCTTACCAGAAAACAACTCTTCCTCGTAGGAACAGAAACTGCATGTGATTCAACTCCATTTAGGACTGCGAAACAAACGCTAGCTCGCCTTACAAAAACACACTCTGCTTTTGAGAAAAGAGCACTCTTCTACTCTACTGTGTTTCCTATAGGGCCAGAACAGTGAGCTTGCTGAGTACAAAAGAACTGTGCTTCCTACACACATGGGCCATATCTAGTTCAACTCTGCTTAGGAAAATGACAAGAACAGTAGCTCCTCTTCAGTCCAATACACTGTACATGCTGGGAACAGACATGAGGGCTATTTGCACTGTGTATGGCAAAGGGAGGGCAATAGTGACTCTTCTTACCAGAAAACAACCCTTTCTCGTAGGAACAGAAACTGCATGTGATTCAACTCCATTTAGGACTGGGAAACAAATGCTAGCTCGCCTTACAAGAAACACACTCTGCTTTTGAGAAAAGAGCACTCTTCTACTCTACTGTGTTTCCTATGGGGTCCAAACAGTGAGCTTGCTGAGTACAAAAGAACTGTGCTTCCTACACACCCGGGCCATATCTAGTTCAATTCTGCTTAGGAAACTGACAAGAACAGTAGCTCCTATTCAGTCCAATACACTGTACTTGCTGGGAAGAGACGCGAGAGCTATTTGCACTGTGTATGGCAATGGGAGCGCAGTAGTGACTTTCCTTACCAGAAAACAACTCTTCCTCGTAGGAACAGAAACTGCATGTGATTCAACTCCGTTTAGGACTGCGAAAAACAAACGCTAGCTCGCCTTACAAAAACACACTCTGCTTTTGAGGAAAGAGCACTCTTCTACTCTACTGTGTTTCCTATAGGGCCAGAACAGTGAGCTTGCTGAGTACAAAAGAACTGTGGTTCCTACACACATGGGTCATATGTAGTTCAACTGTGCTTAGGAAAATGACAAGAACTGTAGCTCCTCTTCAGTCCAATACACTGTACATGCTGGGAACAGACATGAGGGCTATTTGCACTGTGTATGGCAAAGGGAGCGCAATAGTGACTCTTCTTACCAGAAAACAACCCTTTCTCGTAGAAACATAAACTGCATGTGATTCAACTCCATTTAGGACTGGGAAACAAATGCTAGCTCGCCCTACAAGAAACACACTCTGCTTTTGAGAAAAGAGCACTCTTCTACTCTACTATGTTTCCTATGGGGTCCAAACAGTGAGCTTGCTGAGTACAAAAGAACTATGCTTCCTACACACACGGGCCATATCTAGTTCAATTCTGCTTAGGAAACTGACAAGAACAGTAGCTCCTATTCAGTTCAATACACTGTACTTGCTGGGAACAGACGCGAGAGCTATTTGCACTGTGTATGGCAATGGGAGCGCAATAGTGACTCTTATTACCAGAAAAAACTCTTGCTCGTAGGACCAGAAAGTGCATGTGATTCACTCCATTTAGGACTGGGAAACAAACGCTAGCTCGCCTTACAAGAAACACACTCTGCTTTTGAATAAAGAGCACTCTTCTACTCTACTGTGTTTCCTATAGGGCCAGAACAGTGAGCTTGCTCAGAACAAAAGAAATGTGCTTCCTACACACACGGGCCATATCTAGTTCAATTCTGCTTAGGAAACTGACAAGAACAGTAGCTCCTCTTCAGTCCAATACACTGTACTTGCTGGGAACAGACGTGAGGGCTATTTGCACTGTGTATGGCAATGGGGCACAGTAGTGACTTTCCTTACCAGAAAACAACTCTTGCTCGTAGGAACGGAAACTGCATGTGATTCAACTCCATTTAGGACTGCAAAACATTCGCTAGCTCGCCTTACAAAAAACACACTCTGCTTTTGAGGAAAGAGCACTCTTCTACTCTACTGTGTTTCCTATAGGGCCAGAACAGTGTGCGTGCTGAGTACAAAAGAACTGTGCTTCCTACACACATGGGCCATATCTAGTTCAACTCTGCTTATGAACCTGACAAGAACAGTAAATCTTCTTCAGTCTAATACAATGTACATCCTGGGAACAGAGGCCAGTGCTATTTGCCCTGAGTATGACAATGGGAGCGCAATAGTGACTCTTATTACCAGAAAACAACTCTTGCTCGTAGGACCAGAATCTGCATGTGATTCAACTCCATTTAGGACTGGGAAACAAACGCTAGCTCGCCTTACAAGAAACACACTCTGCTTTTGAGAAAAGGGCACTCTTCTACTCTACTGTGTTTCCTATAGAGCCAGAATAGTGAGCTTGCTCAGAACAAAAGAACTGTGCTTCCTGCACACACAGGCCATATCTAGTTCAATTCTGCTTAGGAAACTGACAAGAACAGTAAATCCTCTTCAGTCAAATACACTGTACATGCTGTGAACAGACGCGAGTGCTATTTGCACTGTGTATGGCAATGGGAGCGCAATAGTGACTTTCCTTACCAGAAAACAACTCTTGCTCGTAGGACCGGAAACTGAATATGATTCAACTCCATTTAGGACTGCGAAACAAATGCTAGCTCGCCTTACAAGAAACACACTCTGCTTTTGAGAAAAGAGCACTCTTCTACTCTACTGTGTTTCCTATGGGGTCCGAACAGTGAGCTTGCTCAGAACAAAATAACTGTTCTTCCTACCCACACGGGACTTATCTAGTTCAACTTTGCTTAGGAAACTGACATGAACAGTATCTCCTGTTCAGACCAATACACTGTACTTGCTGGAAACATACGTGAGTGTTATTTTTACTATGTATGGCAATGGGAGCGCAATAGTGACTCTTCTTACCAGAAAACAACTCTTGCTCGTAGACCTAAAACTGCATTTGATTCAACTCCATTTAGGACTGGGAAACAAACGCTAGCTCGCCTTACAAGAAACACACTCTGCTTTTGAGAAAAGAGCACTCTTCTACTCTTACTGTGTTTTCTATGGGGTCCGAACAGTGAGCTTACTGAGAACAAAAGAACTGTGCTTCCTACACACGGGCCATATCTAGTTCAACTCTGCTTAGGAAACTGACAAGAACAGTAGCTCCTCTTCAGTCCAATACACTGTACTTGCTGGGAATAGACGAGAGGGCTATTTGCACTATGTATGGCAAAGGGAGCGCAATAGTGACTCTTCTTACCAGAAAACAACTCTTGCTCGTAGGAACAAAAACTGCATGTGATTCAACTCCATTTAGGACTGGGAAACAAATGCTAGCTCGCCTTACAAGAAACACACTCTGCTTTTGAGAAAAGAGCACTCTTCTACTCTAATGTGTTTCCTATAGGGTCCGAACAGTGAGCTTGCTGAGAACAAAAGAAATGTGCTTCCTACACACATGGGCCATATCTAGTTCAACTCTGCTTAGGAAACTGACAAGAACAGTAGCTCCTCTTCAGTCCAATACACTGTACTTGCTGGGAACAGATGCGAGGGCTATTTGCATTTTGTATGGCAAAGGAAGCGCAATAGTGACTCTTCTAACCAGAAAACAACTCTTGCTGGTAGGACCAGAAACTGCATGTGTATTTCAACTCCATTTAGGACTTGGAAACAAATGTTAGCTCGCCTTACAAGAAACACACTCTGCTTTTGAGAAAAGAGCATTCTTCTACTCTACTGTGTTTCCTATAGAGCCAGAACAGTGAGCTTGCTGAGTACAAACAACTGTGCTTCCTACACACATGGGCCATATCTCGTTCAACTCTACTTAGGAAAATGACAAGAACAGTAGCTCCTCTTCAGTCCAATACACTGTACTTGCTGGGAACAGACGCGAGGGCTATTTGCACTGTGTATGTCAAAGGGAGCACAATAGTGCCTCTTCTTACCAGAAAAAAACTCTTGCTCGTAGGACCAGAAACTGCATGTGTATTTCAACTCCACTTAGGACTGGGAAACAAACGCTAGCTCGCCTTACAAGAAACACACTCTGCTTTTGAGAAAAATGCACTCTTCTACTCTACTATGTTTCCTATGGGGTTCGAAATGTGAGCTTGCTCAGAACAAAAGAACTTTGCTTCCTACACACACGGGCCATATATAGTTCAATTCTGCTTAGGAAACTGACAAGAACAGTAGCTCCTCTTCAGTCCAATACACTGTACTTGCTGGGAACAGAGGCGAGTGCTATTTGCACTTTGTATGGCAATGGGAGCGCAATAGTGACTTTCCTTACCAGAAAACAACTCTTGCTCGTAGGAACGGAAACTGCATGTAATTCAACCCCATTTAGGACTGGGAAACAAACGCTAGCTCGCCTTACAAGAAACACACTCTGCTTTTGAGAAAAGAGCACTCTTCTACTCTACTGTGTTTCCTATAGGGCCAGAACAGTGAGCTTGCTCAGAACAAAAGAACTGTGCTTCCTACACACACGGGCCATATCTAGTTCAATTCTGCTTAGGAAACTGAAAAGAACAGTAGATCCTCTTCAGTCCAATACACTGTACATGCTGGGTACAGATGCCAGTGCTTTTTGCACTGTGTATGGCAATGGGAGCACAATAGTGACTCTTCTTACCAGAAAACAACTCTTGCTCGTATGACCAGAAACTGCATGTGATTCAACTCCATTTAGGACTGGGAAACAAACGCTAGCTCGCCTTACAAGAAACACACTCTGCTTTTGAGAAAAGAGCACTCATCTACTCTAATGTGTTTCCTTTGGGGTCCAAACAGTGAGCTTGCTCAGAACAAATGAACTGTGCTTCCTACACACACGTGCCATATCTAGTTCAATTCTGCTTAGGAAACTGACAAGAACAGTAGCTCCTCTTCAGTCCAATACACTGTACTTGCTGGGAACAGACGCGAGTGCTGTTTGCACTGTGTATGGCAATGGGAGCACAATAGTGACTTTCCTTACCAGAAAACAACTCTTGCTCCTAGGAACGGAAACTGTATGTGATTCAACTCCATTTAGGACTGCGAAACAAAAGCTAGCTCGCCTTACAAGAAAGACACTCTGCTTTTGAGAAAAATGCACTCTTCTACTCTACTGTGTTTCCTATGGGGTCCGAACAGTGAGCTTTCTGAGAACAAAAGAACTGTGCTTCCTACACACACGGCCATATCTAGTTCAACTCTGCTTAGGAAACTGAAAAGAACAGTAGATCCTCTTCAGTCCAATACGCTGTACATGCTGGGTACAGACGCCAGTGCTATTTGCACTATGTATGGCAATGGGAGCACAATAGTGACTCTTCTTACCAAAAAACAACTCTTGCTCGTAGGACCAGAAACTACATGTGATTCAACTCCATTTAGGACTGGGAAACAAACGCTAGGTCGCCTTACAAGAAACACACTCTGCTTTTGAGGAAAGAGCACTCTTCTACTCTACTGTGTTTCCTATAGGGCCAGAACAGGGAGCTTGCTCAGAACAAAAGAACTGTGCTTCCTACACACTTGGGCCATATCTAGTTCAACTCTGCTTAGGAACCTGACAAGAACAGTAGATCCTCTTCTGTCCAATACACAGTACATGCATGAGTATGACAATGGGAGCGCAATAGTGACTCTTATTACCAGAAAAAACTCTTGCTCGTAGGACCAGAAACTGCATGTGATTCACTCCATTTAGGACTGGGAAACAAAGGCTAGCTCGCCTTACAAGAAACACACTCTGCTTTTGAGAAAAGAGCACTCTTCTACTCTACTGTGTTTCCTATGGGGTCCAAACAGTGATATTGCTCAGAACAAACGAACTTTGCTTCCTACACACACGGGCCATATCTAGTTCAATTCTGCTTAGGAAACTGACAAGAACAGTAGCTCCTCTTCAGTCCAGTACACTGTACTTGCTGGGAACAGACGCGAGTGCTATTTGCACTGTGTATGGCAATGGGAGCACAATAGTGACTTTCCTTACCAGAAAACAACTCTTGCTCGTAGGAATGGAAACTGCATGTGATTCAACTCCATTTAGGACTGGGAAACAAACGCTAGCTCGCCTTACAAGAAACACACTCTGCTTTTGAGAAAAGAGCACTCTTCTACTCTACTGTGTTTCCTATTGGGCCAGAACAGTGAGCTTGCTCAGAACAAAAGAACTGTGCTTCCTACACACACGGGCCATATCTAGTTCAATTCTGCTTAGGAAACTGACAAGAACAGTAGATCTTCTTCAGTCCAATACACTGTACATGCTGGGTACAGACGCCAGTGCTATTTGCACTGTGTATGGCAATGGGAGCGCAATAGTGACTCTTCTTGCCAGAAAACAACTCTTGCTCGTATGACCAGAAAATGTATGTGATTCAACTCCATTTAGGACTGGGAAACAAACGCTCGCTCGCCTTACAAGAAACACACTCTGCTTTTGAGAAAAGAGCACTCATCTACTCTACTGTGTTTCCTTTGGGGTCCAAACAGTGAGTTTGCTCAGAACAAATGAACTGTGCTTCCTACATACACGTCCCATATCTAGTTCAATTCTGCTTAGGAAACTGACAAGAACAGTAGCTCCTCTTCAGTCCAATACACTGTACTTGCTGGGAACAGAGGCGAGTGCTATTTGCACTGTGTATGGCAATGGGAGCGCAATAGTGGCTTTCCTTACCAGAAAACAACTCTTGCTCCTAGGAAGGGAAACTGCATGTGATTCAACTCCATTTAGGACTGCGAAAGAAAAGCTAGCTCGCCTTACAAGAAACACTCTGCTTTTGAGAAAAATGCACTCTTCTACTCTACTGTGTTTCCTATGGGGTTCGAAATGTGAGCTTGCTCAGAACAAAAGAACTGTGCTTCCTACACACACGGGCCATATCTTGTTCAATTCTGCTTAGGAAACTGACAAGAACAGTAGAACCTCTTCAGTCCAATAGACTGTACATGCTGGGAACAGACGCCAGTGCTATTTGCCCTGTGTGTGACAATGGGAGCGCAATAGTGACTCTTCGGCCCAGAAAACAACTCTTGCTCGTATGACCAGAAACTGCATGTGATTCAATTCCATTTAGGACTGGGAAACAAACGCTAGGTCACCTTACAAGAAACACAATCTGCTTTTGAGAAAAGAGCACTCTTCTACTCTACTGTGTTTCCTATGGGGTCCGAACAGTGAGCTTGCTCAGAACAAAAGAACTGTGCTTCCTACACACACGGGCCATATCTAGTTCAACTCTGCTTAGGAAACTGACAAGAACAGTAGCTCCTCTTCAGTCCAATACACTGTACTTGCTGGGAAGAGACGCGAGAGCTATTTGCACTGTGTATGCCAATGGGAGCGCAGTAGTGACTTTCCTTACCAAAAAACAACTCTTGCTCGTAGGAACAGAACCTGCATGTGATTCAACTCCGTTTAGGACTGCGAAACAAACGCTAGCTCGCCTTACAAAAACACACTCTGCTTTTGAGGAAAGAGCACTCTTCTACTCTACTGTGTTTCCTATAGGGCCAGAACAGTGAGCTTGCTGAGTACAAAAGAACTGTGCTTCCTACACACATGGGACATATCTAGTTCAACTCTGCTTAGGAACCTGACAAGAACAGTAGCTCCTCTTCAGTCCAATACACTGTACATGCTGGGAACAGACATGAGGGCTATTTGCACTGTGTATGGCAAAGGGAGCGCAATAGTGACTCTTCTTACCAGAAAACAACTCTTGCTCGTAGGACCAGGAACTGCAAGTGTATTTCAACTCCATTTAGGACTGGGAAACAAGTGCTAGCTCGCCTTACAAGAAACACACTCTGCTTTTGAGGAAAGAGCACTCTTCTACTCTACTGTGTTTCCTATAAGGCCAGAACAGTGACCTTGCTGAGTACAAAAGAACTGTGCTTCCTACACACATGGCCCATATCTAGTTCAACTCTGCTTAGGAACCTGACAAGAACAGTAGATCCTCTTCATTCCAATACACTGTACATGCTGGGAACAGAGGCCAGTGCTATTTGCAATGAGTATGACAATGGGAGCACAATAGTGATTCTTATTACCAGAAAAATTTCTTGCTCGTAGGACCAAAAACTGCATGTGATTCAACTCCATTTAGGACTGGGAAACAAACGCTGGCTCGCCTTACAAGAAACACACTCTGCTTTTGAGAAAAGAGCACTCTTCTACTCTACTGTGTTTCCTATGGGGTCCAAACAGTGAGCTTGCTCAGAACAAAAGAACTGTGCTTCCTACACACAAGGGCCATATCTAGTTCAACTCTGCTTAGGAAACTGACAAGAACAGTAGCTCCTCTTCAGTCCAATACACTGTACTTGCTGGGAACAGACGCGAGGGCTTTTTGCACTGTGTATGGCAAAGGGAGCACAATAGTGACTCTTCGAACCAGAAAACAACTCTTGCTCGTAGGACCAGAAACTGCATGTGTATTTCAACTCCATTTAGGACTGGGAAACAAATGCTAGCTTGCCTTACAAGAAACACACTCTGCTTTTGAGAAAAGAGCACTCTTCTACTCTACTGTGTTTCCTATGGGGTCCAAACAGTGAGCTTGCTCAGAACAAAAGAACTGTGCTTCCTACACACACGGGCCATATCTAGTTCAATTCTGCTTAGGAAACTGACAAGAACAGTAGCTCCTTTTCAGTCCAATACACTGTACTTTTGGGAAGAGACGCGAGAGCTATTTGCACTGTGTATGGCAATGGGAGCGCAGTAGTGACTTTCCTTACCAGAAAACAACTCTTCCTCGTAGGAACAGAAACTGCATGTGATTCAACTCCATTTAGGACTGCGAAACAAACGCTAGCTCGCCTTACAAAAACACACTCTGCTTTTGAGAAAAGAGCACTCTTCTACTCTACTGTGTTTCCTATAGGGCCAGAACAGTGAGCTTGCTGAGTACAAAAGAACTGTGTTTCCTACACACATGGGCCATATCTAGTTCAACTCTGCTTAGGAAAATGACAAGAACAGTAGCTCCTCTTCAGTCCAATACACTGTACATGCTGGGAACAGACATGAGGGCTATTTGCACTGTGTATGGCAAAGGGAGGGCAATAGTGACTCTTCTTACCAGAAAACAACCCTTTCTCGTAGGAACAGAAACTGCATGTGATTCAACTCCATTTAGGACTGGGAAACAAATGCTAGCTCGCCTTACAAGAAACACACTCTGCTTTTGAGAAAAGAGCACTCTTCTACTCTACTGTGTTTCCTATGGGGTCCAAACAGTGAGCTTGCTGAGTACAAAAGAACTGTGCTTCCTACACACCCGGGCCATATCTAGTTCAATTCTGCTTAGGAAACTGACAAGAACAGTAGCTCCTATTCAGTCCAATACACTGTACTTGCTGGGAAGAGACGCGAGAGCTATTTGCACTGTGTATGGCAATGGGAGCGCAGTAGTGACTTTCCTTACCAGAAAACAACTCTTCCTCGTAGGAACAGAAACTGCATGTGATTCAACTCCGTTTAGGACTGCGAAAAACAAACGCTAGCTCGCCTTACAAAAACACACTCTGCTTTTGAGGAAAGAGCACTCTTCTACTCTACTGTGTTTCCTATAGGGCCAGAACAGTGAGCTTGCTGAGTACAAAAGAACTGTGGTTCCTACACACATGGGTCATATGTAGTTCAACTGTGCTTAGGAAAATGACAAGAACTGTAGCTCCTCTTCAGTCCAATACACTGTACATGCTGGGAACAGACATGAGGGCTATTTGCACTGTGTATGGCAAAGGGAGCGCAATAGTGACTCTTCTTACCAGAAAACAACCCTTTCTCGTAGAAACATAAACTGCATGTGATTCAACTCCATTTAGGACTGGGAAACAAATGCTAGCTCGCCCTACAAGAAACACACTCTGCTTTTGAGAAAAGAGCACTCTTCTACTCTACTATGTTTCCTATGGGGTCCAAACAGTGAGCTTGCTGAGTACAAAAGAACTATGCTTCCTACACACACAGGCCATATCTAGTTCAATTCTGCTTAGGAAACTGACAAGAACAGTAGCTCCTATTCAGTTCAATACACTGTATTTGCTGGGAACAGACGCGAGAGCTATTTGCACTGTGTATGGCAATGGGAGCGCAATAGTGACTCTTATTACCAGAAAAAACTCTTGCTCGTAGGACCAGAAAGTGCATGTGATTCACTCCATTTAGGACTGGGAAACAAACGCTAGCTCGCCTTACAAGAAACACACTCTGCTTTTGAATAAAGAGCACTCTTCTACTCTACTGTGTTTCCTATAGGGCCAGAACAGTGAGCTTGCTCAGAACAAAAGAAATGTGCTTCCTACACACACGGGCCATATCTAGTTCAATTCTGCTTAGGAAACTGACAAGAACAGTAGCTCCTCTTCAGTCCAATACACTGTACTTGCTGGGAACAGACGTGAGGGCTATTTGCACTGTGTATGGCAATGGGGCACAGTAGTGACTTTCCTTACCAGAAAACAACTCTTGCTCGTAGGAACGGAAACTGCATGTGATTCAACTCCATTTAGGACTGCAAAACATTCGCTAGCTCGCCTTACAAAAAACACACTCTGCTTTTGAGGAAAGAGCACTCTTCTACTCTACTGTGTTTCCTATAGGGCCAGAACAGTGTGCGTGCTGAGTACAAAAGAACTGTGCTTCCTACACACATGGGCCATATCTAGTTCAACTCTGCTTATGAACCTGACAAGAACAGTAAATCTTCTTCAGTCTAATACAATGTACATCCTGGGAACAGAGGCCAGTGCTATTTGCCCTGAGTATGACAATGGGAGCGCAATAGTGACTCTTATTACCAGAAAACAACTCTTGCTCGTAGGACCAGAATCTGCATGTGATTCAACTCCATTTAGGACTGGGAAACAAACGCTAGCTCGCCTTACAAGAAACACACTCTGCTTTTGAGAAAAGGGCACTCTTCTACTCTACTGTGTTTCCTATAGAGCCAGAATAGTGAGCTTGCTCAGAACAAAAGAACTGTGCTTCCTGCACACACAGGCCATATCTAGTTCAATTCTGCTTAGGAAACTGACAAGAACAGTAAATCCTCTTCAGTCAAATACACTGTACATGCTGTGAACAGACGCGAGTGCTATTTGCACTGTGTATGGCAATGGGAGCGCAATAGTGACTTTCCTTACCAGAAAACAACTCTTGCTCGTAGGACCGGAAACTGAATATGATTCAACTCCATTTAGGACTGCGAAACAAATGCTAGCTCGCCTTACAAGAAACACACTCTGCTTTTGAGAAAAGAGCACTCTTCTACTCTACTGTGTTTCCTATGGGGTCCGAACAGTGAGCTTGCTCAGAACAAAATAACTGGTCTTCCTACCCACACGGGACTTATCTAGTTCAACTTTGCTTAGGAAACTGACATGAACAGTATCTCCTGTTCAGACCAATACACTGTACTTGCTGGAAACATACGTGAGTGTTATTTTTACTATGTATGGCAATGGGAGCGCAATAGTGACTCTTCTTACCAGAAAACAACTCTTGCTCGTAGACCTAAAACTGCATTTGATTCAACTCCATTTAGGACTGGGAAACAAACGCTAGCTCGCCTTACAAGAAACACACTCTGCTTTTGAGAAAAGAGCACTCTTCTACTCTTACTGTGTTTTCTATGGGGTCCGAACAGTGAGCTTACTGAGAACAAAAGAACTGTGCTTCCTACACACGGGCCATATCTAGTTCAACTCTGCTTAGGAAACTGACAAGAACAGTAGCTCCTCTTCAGTCCAATACACTGTACTTGCTGGGAATAGACGAGAGGGCTATTTGCACTATGTATGGCAAAGGGAGCGCAATAGTGACTCTTCTTACCAGAAAACAACTCTTGCTCGTAGGAACAAAAACTGCATGTGATTCAACTCCATTTAGGACTGGGAAACAAATGCTAGCTCGCCTTACAAGAAACACACTCTGCTTTTGAGAAAAGAGCACTCTTCTACTCTAATGTGTTTCCTATAGGGTCCGAACAGTGAGCTTGCTGAGAACAAAAGAAATGTGCTTCCTACACACATGGGCCATATCTAGTTCAACTCTGCTTAGGAAACTGACAAGAACAGTAGCTCCTCTTCAGTCCAATACACTGTACTTGCTGGGAACAGATGCGAGGGCTATTTGCATTTTGTATGGCAAAGGAAGCGCAATAGTGACTCTTCTAACCAGAAAACAACTCTTGCTGGTAGGACCAGAAACTGCATGTGTATTTCAACTCCATTTAGGACTTGGAAACAAATGTTAGCTCGCCTTACAAGAAACACACTCTGCTTTTGAGAAAAGAGCATTCTTCTACTCTACTGTGTTTCCTATAGAGCCAGAACAGTGAGCTTGCTGAGTACAAACAACTGTGCTTCCTACACACATGGGCCATATCTCGTTCAACTCTACTTAGGAAAATGACAAGAACAGTAGCTCCTCTTCAGTCCAATACACTGTACTTGCTGGGAACAGACGCGAGGGCTATTTGCACTGTGTATGTCAAAGGGAGCACAATAGTGCCTCTTCTTACCAGAAAAAAACTCTTGCTCGTAGGACCAGAAACTGCATGTGTATTTCAACTCCACTTAGGACTGGGAAACAAACGCTAGCTCGCCTTACAAGAAACACACTCTGCTTTTGAGAAAAATGCACTCTTCTACTCTACTATGTTTCCTATGGGGTTCGAAATGTGAGCTTGCTCAGAACAAAAGAACTTTGCTTCCTACACACACGGGCCATATATAGTTCAATTCTGCTTAGGAAACTGACAAGAACAGTAGCTCCTCTTCAGTCCAATACACTGTACTTGCTGGGAACAGAGGCGAGTGCTATTTGCACTTTGTATGGCAATGGGAGCGCAATAGTGACTTTCCTTACCAGAAAACAACTCTTGCTCGTAGGAACGGAAACTGCATGTAATTCAACCCCATTTAGGACTGGGAAACAAACGCTAGCTCGCCTTACAAGAAACACACTCTGCTTTTGAGAAAAGAGCACTCTTCTACTCTACTGTGTTTCCTATAGGGCCAGAACAGTGAGCTTGCTCAGAACAAAAGAACTGTGCTTCCTACACACACGGGCCATATCTAGTTCAATTCTGCTTAGGAAACTGAAAAGAACAGTAGATCCTCTTCAGTCCAATACACTGTACATGCTGGGTACAGATGCCAGTGCTTTTTGCACTGTGTATGGCAATGGGAGCACAATAGTGACTCTTCTTACCAGAAAACAACTCTTGCTTGTATGACCAGAAACTGCATGTGATTCAACTCCATTTAGGACTGGGAAACAAACGCTAGCTCGCCTTACAAGAAACACACTCTGCTTTTGAGAAAAGAGCACTCATCTACTCTAATGTGTTTCCTTTGGGGTCCAAACAGTGAGCTTGCTCAGAACAAATGAACTGTGCTTCCTACACACACGTGCCATATCTAGTTCAATTCTGCTTAGGAAACTGACAAGAACAGTAGCTCCTCTTCAGTCCAATACACTGTACTTGCTGGGAACAGACGCGAGTGCTGTTTGCACTGTGTATGGCAATGGGAGCACAATAGTGACTTTCCTTACCAGAAAACAACTCTTGCTCCTAGGAACGGAAACTGTATGTGATTCAACTCCATTTAGGACTGCGAAACAAAAGCTAGCTCGCCTTACAAGAAAGACACTCTGCTTTTGAGAAAAATGCACTCTTCTACTCTACTGTGTTTCCTATGGGGTCCGAACAGTGAGCTTTCTGAGAACAAAAGAACTGTGCTTCCTACACACACGGCCATATCTAGTTCAACTCTGCTTAGGAAACTGAAAAGAACAGTAGATCCTCTTCAGTCCAATACGCTGTACATGCTGGGTACAGACGCCAGTGCTATTTGCACTATGTATGGCAATGGGAGCACAATAGTGACTCTTCTTACCAAAAAACAACTCTTGCTCGTAGGACCAGAAACTACATGTGATTCAACTCCATTTAGGACTGGGAAACAAACGCTAGGTCGCCTTACAAGAAACACACTCTGCTTTTGAGGAAAGAGCACTCTTCTACTCTACTGTGTTTCCTATAGGGCCAGAACAGGGAGCTTGCTCAGAACAAAAGAACTGTGCTTCCTACACACTTCGGCCATATCTAGTTCAACTCTGCTTAGGAACCTGACAAGAACAGTAGATCCTCTTCTGTCCAATACACAGTACATGCATGAGTATGACAATGGGAGCGCAATAGTGACTCTTATTACCAGAAAAAACTCTTGCTCGTAGGACCAGAAACTGCATGTGATTCACTCCATTTAGGACTGGGAAACAAAGGCTAGCTCGCCTTACAAGAAACACACTCTGCTTTTGAGAAAAGAGCACTCTTCTACTCTACTGTGTTTCCTATGGGGTCCAAACAGTGATATTGCTCAGAACAAACGAACTTTGCTTCCTACACACACGGGCCATATCTAGTTCAATTCTGCTTAGGAAACTGACAAGAACAGTAGATCCTCTTCAGTCCAATACACTGTACATGCTGGGTACAGACGCCAGTGCTATTTGCACTGTGTATGGCAATGGGAGCGCAATAGTGACTCTTCTTGCCAGAAAACAACTCTTGCTCGTATGACCAGAAAATGCATGTGATTCAACTCCATTTAGGACTGGGAAACAAACGCTAGCTCGCCTTACAAGAAACACACTCTGCTTTTGAGAAAAGAGCACTCATCTACTCTACTGTGTTTCCTTTGGGGTCCAAACAGTGAGTTTGCTCAGAACAAATGAACTGTGCTTCCTACATACACGTCCCATATCTAGTTCAATTCTGCTTAGGAAACTGACAAGAACAGTAGCTCCTCTTCAGTCCAATACACTGTACTTGCTGGGAACAGAGGCGAGTGCTATTTGCACTGTGT
>NW_026737302.1:0-44652 GCF_949786415.1 Peromyscus eremicus | reverse complement strand
AAGAGTGCTCTTTTCTCAAAAGCAGAGTGTGTTTCTTGTAAGGCAAGCTGCGTTTGTTTCCCAGTCCTAAATGGAGTGGAATCACATGCAGTTTCTGGTCCTATGAGCAAGAGTTGTTTTATGGTAAATATAGTCATGATTGCGCTGCCATTGCCATACACAGGACAAATAGCACTGGCGTCTGATCCCAGCAAGTACAGTGTATTGGACTGAAGAGGATTTACTGTTCTTGTCAGTTTCCTAAGCAGAATTGAACTAGATATGGCCGTGTGTGTAGGAAGCACAGTTCTTTTGTTCTGAGCAAGCTCACTTTTCGGACCCCATAGGAAACACAGTAGAGTAGAAGAGTACTCTTTTCTCAAAAGAGAGTGTGTTTCTTGTAAGACAAGCTAGCGTTTGTTTCCCAGTACTAAATGGAGTTGAATCACATGCAGTTTCTGGTCCTACGAGCAAGAGTTTTTTTCTGGAAAGGAAAGTCACTCTTGCGCTCCCATTGCCATACAGAAGTGCAAATAGCACAAGCGTCTGTTCCCAGCAAGTACAGTGTATTGGACTGAAGAGGAGCTACTGTTCTTGTCAGTTTCATAAGCAGAATTGAACTATATATGACCGTGTGTGTAGTAAGCACAGTTCTTTTGTTCTGAGCAAGCTCACTGTTCGGACCCATAGGAAACACAGTAGAGTAGAAGTGTGCCCTTTTCTCAAAAGCAGAGCTTGTTTCGTGTAAGGCAAGATAGCGTTTGTTTCCCATTCCTATGTGGAGTTGAATCACATGCAGTTTCTGGTCCTACGAGTAGAGTTGTTTTTTGGTAAGAAGAGTCACTATTGCACTCCCATTGCTGTACACAGTGCAAATAGCACTCACATATGTTCCCAGCAAGTACAGTGTATTGGACTGAAGAGGAGCTACTGTTCTAGTCAGTTTCCTAAACAGAGTTGAACTAGATATGGCCCGTGTGTGCAGAAAGCACAGTTCTTTTTTTCTGAGCAAGCTCACTGTTCTGGCACTATAGGAAACACAGTAGAGTAGAAGAGTGCTCTTTTCTCAAAAGCAGAGTGTGTTTCTTGTAAGGCAAGCTAGCGTTTGTTTCCCAGTCCTAAATGGAGTTGAATCCCATGCAGTTTCTGGTCCTACGAGCCAGAGTTGTTTTCTGGTAAGAAGAGTCACTATTGTGCTGCCATTGCCATACACAGGACAAATAGCACTGGCGTCTGTTCCCAGCAAGTACAGTGCATTGGACTGAACAGGCGCTACTGTTCTTGTCAGGTTCCTAAACAGACTTGAACTAGATATGGCCGTGTGTGTAGGAAGCACAGTTTTTTTGTTCTGAGCAAGCTCACTGTTCGGAACACATAGGAAACACAGTAGAATAGAAGAGTGCTCTTTTCTCAAAAGCAGAGTGTGTTTCTTGGAAGGCGAGCTATCGTTTGTTTCCCAGTCTTAAATGGAGTTGAGTCACATGCAGTTTTTTGTACTACGAGCAAGAGTTGTTTTCTGGTAAGACGAGATACTACTGTGCTCCAATTGCCATACACAGTGCAAATAGCACTCGCGTCTGTTCCCCGCAAGTACAGTGTATTGGACTGAAGAAGAGCTACTGTTCTTGTCAGTTTCCTAAGCATAGTTGAACTAGATATGGCCGTGTGTGTAGGAAAGACAGTTCTTTTGTTCTGAGCAAGCTCACTGTTCGGACCCAATAGGAAGCACAGTAGATTAGAAGAGTGCTCTTTTCTCAAAAGCAAAGTGTGTTTCTTGTAAGACAAGCTAGCGTTTGTTTCCCAGTCCTAAATGGAGTTGAATCACATGCAGTTTCTGGTCGTACGAGCAAGAGTTGTTTTCTGGTAAGGAAAGTCACTATTGCGCTCCCATTGCCATACACAGGGCAAATAGCACTGGTGTCTGTTCCCAGCATGTACAGTGTATTGGACTGAAGAGGAGCTACTGTTCTTGTCAGTTTCCTAAGCAGAGTAGAACTAGATATAGCCCGTGTGTGTAGGAAGCAAAGTTCTTTTGTTCTGAGCAAGCTCACTATTCTGGCACTATAGGAAACACAGTAGAGTAGAAGAGTGCGCTTTTCTCAAAAGCAGAGTGTGTTTCTTGTAAGGCGAGCTAGTGTTTGTTTCCCAGTCAGAAATGGAGTTGAATCCCATGCAGTTTCTGGTCCTACGAGCAAGAGTTGTTTTGTGGTAAGAAGAGTCACTGTTACGCTCCCATTGCCATACACAGAGCAAATAGCACTCGCATCTGTTCCCAGCAAGTACAGTGTATTGGACTGAAGAGGAGCTACTGTTCTTGACAGTTTCCTAAGCAGAGTTGAACTAGATATGGCAAGTGTGTGTAGGAACCACAGTTCTTTTGTTCTGAGCAAGCTCACTGTTTGGACCCCATAGGAAACACTTTAGATTAGAAGAGGGCTCTTTTCTCAAAAGCAGAGTATGTTTCTTGTAAGGCGAGCTAGCGTTTGTTTCCCAGTCCTAAATGGAGTTGAATCACATGTTGTTTTTGGTCTTACGAGCAAGAGTTGTTTTCTGGTAAGAAGAGTCACTATTGTGCTTCCATTGCTATACACAGTGCAAATAGCACTCGCGTCTGTTCGCAGCAAGTACAGTGTATTGGACTGAAGATGAGCTACTGTTCTTGTCAGTTTCCTAAGCAGAGTTGAACTAGATATGGCCCCTGTGTGTAGGAAGCACAGTTCTTTTGTTCTGAGCAAGCTCACTGTTCTGGCGCTACAGGAAACACAGTAGAGTAGAAGAGTGCTCTTTTCTCAAAAGCAATGTGTGTTTCTTATAAGGCGAGCTAGCATTTGTTTCCCAATCCTAAATGGAGTTGAATCACATGCAGTTTTTGTTCCTATGAGCAAGAGTTGTTTTCTGGTAAGAAGAGTCACTATTGTGCTCCCATTATCATACACAGGGCAAATAGCACTGGCATCTGTTCCCAGCATGTACAGTGTATTGGACTGAAGAGGAGCTACTGTTCTTGTCAGTTTCCTAAGCAGAGTTGAACTAGATATAGCCCGTGTGTGTAGGAATCACGGTTCTTTTGTTCTGAGCAAGCTCACTATTCAGGCCCTATTGGAAACACAGTAGAGTAGAAGAGTGCTCTTTTCTCTAAAGCAGAGTGTGTTTCTTGTAAGGCGAGCTAGCATTTGTTTCCCATTCCTAAATGGAGTTGAATCACATGCAGTTTCTGGTCCTACGAGCAAGAGTTGTTTTCTCTAAGAAGAGTCACTATTGCGCTCCCATTGTCATACACAAGGCAAATAGCATTGGCGTCTATTCCCAGCAAGTACAGTGTATTGGACTGAAGAGGATCTACTGTTCTTGTCAGTTTCATAAGCAGAATTGAACTATATATGACCGTGTGTGTAGTAAGCACAGTTCTTTTGTTCTGAGCAAGCTCACTGTTCGGAACCCATAGGAAACACAGTAGAGTAGAAGTGTGCCCTTTTCTCAAAAGCAGAGCTTGTTTCGTGTAAGGCAAGATAGCGTTTGTTTCCCATTCCTATGTGGAGTTGAATCACATGCAGTTTCTGGTCCTACGAGTAGAGTTGTTTTTTGGTAAGAAGAGTCACTATTGCACTCCCATTGCTGTACACAGTGCAAATAGCACTCACATATGTTCCCAGCAAGTACAGTGTATTGGACTGAAGAGGAGCTACTGTTCTAGTCAGTTTCCTAAACAGAGTTGAACTAGATATGGCCCGTGTGTGCAGAAAGCACAGTTCTTTTTTTCTGAGCAAGCTCACTGTTCTGGCACTATAGGAAACACAGTAGAGTAGAAGAGTGCTCTTTTCTCAAAAGCAGAGTGTGTTTCTTGTAAGGCAGCTAGCGTTTGTTTCCCAGTCCTAAATGGAGTTGAATCCCATGCAGTTTCTGGTCCTACGAGCCAGAGTTGTTTTCTGTAAGAAGAGTCACTATTGTGCTGCCATTGCCATACACAGGACAAATAGCACTGGCGTCTGTTCCCAGCAAGTACAGTGCATTGGACTGAACAGGCGCTACTGTTCTTGTCAGGTTCCTAAACAGACTTGAACTAGATATGGCCGTGTGTGTAGGAAGCACAGTTTTTTTGTTCTGAGCAAGCTCACTGTTCGGAACACATAGGAAACACAGTAGAATAGAAGAGTGCTCTTTTCTCAAAAGCAGAGTGTGTTTCTTGGAAGGCGAGCTATCATTTGTTTCCCAGTCTTAAATGGAGTTGAGTCACATGCAGTTTTTTGTACTACGAGCAAGAGTTGTTTTCTGGTAAGACGAGATACTACTGTGCTCCAATTGCCATACACAGTGCAAATAGCACTCGCGTCTGTTCCCCGCAAGTACAGTGTATTGGACTGAAGAAGAGCTACTGTTCTTGTCAGTTTCCTAAGCATAGTTGAACTAGATATGGCCGTGTGTGTAGGAAAGACAGTTCTTTTGTTCTGAGCAAGCTCACTGTTCGGACCCAATAGGAAGCACAGTAGATTAGAAGAGTGCTCTTTTCTCAAAAGCAAAGTGTGTTTCTTGTAAGACAAGCTAGCGTTTGTTTCCCAGTCCTAAATGGAGTTGAATCACATGCAGTTTCTGGTCGTACGAGCAAGAGTTGTTTTCTGGTAAGGAAAGTCACTATTGCGCTCCCATTGCCATACACAGGGCAAATAGCACTGGCGTCTGTTCCCAGCATGTACAGTGTATTGGACTGAAGAGGAGCTACTGTTCTTGTCAGTTTCCTAAGCAGAGTAGAACTAGATATAGCCCGTGTGTGTAGGAAGCAAAGTTCTTTTGTTCTGAGCAAGCTCACTATTCTGGCACTATAGGAAACACAGTAGAGTAGAAGAGTGCGCTTTTCTCAAAAGCAGAGTGTGTTTCTTGTAAGGCGAGCTAGTGTTTGTTTCCCAGTCAGAAATGGAGTTGAATCCCATGCAGTTTCTGGTCCTACGAGCAAGAGTTGTTTTGTGGTAAGAAGAGTCACTATTACGCTCCCATTGCCATACACAGAGCAAATAGCACTCGCATCTGTTCCCAGCAAGTACAGTGTATTGGACTGAAGAGGAGCTACTGTTCTTGACAGTTTCCTAAGCAGAGTTGAACTAGATATGGCAAGTGTGTGTAGGAACCACAGTTCTTTTGTTCTGAGCAAGCTCACTGTTTGGACCCCATAGGAAACACTTTAGATTAGAAGAGGGCTCTTTTCTCAAAAGCAGAGTATGTTTCTTGTAAGGCGAGCTAGCGTTTGTTTCCCAGTCCTAAATGGAGTTGAATCACATGTTGTTTTTGGTCTTACGAGCAAGAGTTGTTTTCTGGTAAGAAGAGTCACTATTGTGCTTCCATTGCTATACACAGTGCAAATAGCACTCGCGTCTGTTCGCAGCAAGTACAGTGTATTGGACTGAAGATGAGCTACTGTTCTTGTCAGTTTCCTAAGCAGAGTTGAACTAGATATGGCCCCTGTGTGTAGGAAGCACAGTTCTTTTGTTCTGAGCAAGCTCACTGTTCTGGCGCTACAGGAAACACAGTAGAGTAGAAGAGTGCTCTTTTCTCAAAAGCAATGTGTGTTTCTTATAAGGCGAGCTAGCATTTGTTTCCCAATCCTAAATGGAGTTGAATCACATGCAGTTTTTGTTCCTATGAGCAAGAGTTGTTTTCTGGTAAGAAGAGTCACTATTGTGCTCCCATTATCATACACAGGGCAAATAGCACTGGCATCTGTTCCCAGCATGTACAGTGTATTGGACTGAAGAGGAGCTACTGTTCTTGTCAGTTTCCTAAGCAGAGTTGAACTAGATATAGCCCGTGTGTGTAGGAATCACGGTTCTTTTGTTCTGAGCAAGCTCACTATTCAGGCCCTATTGGAAACACAGTAGAGTAGAAGAGTGCTCTTTTCTCTAAAGCAGAGTGTGTTTCTTGTAAGGCGAGCTAGCATTTGTTTCCCATTCCTAAATGGAGTTGAATCACATGCAGTTTCTGGTCCTACGAGCAAGAGTTGTTTTCTCTAAGAAGAGTCACTATTGCGCTCCCATTGTCATACACAAGGCAAATAGCATTGGCGTCTATTCCAGCAAGTACAGTGTATTGGACTGAAGAGGATCTACTGTTCTTGTCAGTTTCATAAGCAGAATTGAACTATATATGACCGTGTGTGTAGTAAGCACAGTTCTTTTGTTCTGAGCAAGCTCACTGTTCGGAACCCATAGGAAACACAGTAGAGTAGAAGTGTGCCCTTTTCTCAAAAGCAGAGCTTGTTTCGTGTAAGGCAAGATAGCGTTTGTTTCCCATTCCCTATGTGGAGTTGAATCACATGCAGTTTCTGGTCCTACGAGTAGAGTTGTTTTTTGGTAAGAAGAGTCACTATTGCACTCCATTGCTGTACACAGTGCAAATAGCACTCACATATGTTCCCAGCAAGTACAGTGTATTGGACTGAAGAGGAGCTACTGTTCTAGTCAGTTTCCTAAACAGAGTTGAACTAGATATGGCCCGTGTGTGCAGAAAGCACAGTTCTTTTTTTCTGAGCAAGCTCACTGTTCTGGCACTATAGGAAACACAGTAGAGTAGAAGAGTGCTCTTTTCTCAAAAGCAGACTGTGTTTCTTGTAAGGCGAGCTGGAGTTTGTTTCCCAGTCATAAATGGAGTTGAATCACATGCAGTTTCTGGTCGTACGAGCAAGAGTTGTTTTCTGGTAAGGAAAGTCACTATTGAGTTCCCATTGCCAACACAGTGCAAATAGCACTCGCGTCTGCTCCCAGCAAATACAGTGTATTGGACTGAAGAGGAGCTACTGTTCTTGTCAGTTTCCTAAGCAGAGTTGAACTAGATATGGCCATGTGTGTGTAGGAAGCACAGATCTTTTGTTCTGAGCAAGATCACTGTTCGGACCACATACGAAACACAGTAGAGTAGAAGTGTGCTCTTTTCTCAAAAGCAGAGTGTGTTTGTTGTAAAGCGAGCTAGCGTTTGTTTCCCAGTCCTAAATGGACTTGAATGACATGCAGTTTCTGGTCCTACGAGCAAGAGATGTTTTCTGGCAAGAAGAGTCAGTATTGCACTCCCATTGCTGTACACAGTGCAAATAGCACTCGCGTCTGTTCCCAGCAAGTACAGTGTATTGGGACTGAAGAGGAGCTATTGTTCTACTCAGTTTCCTAAGCAGAGTTGAACTAGATATGTCCCGTGTGTGTCGGAAGCACAGTTCTTTTGTTCTGAGCAAGCTCACTGTTCGGACCACATAGGACACATAGTAGAGAAGAAGAGTGCTATTTTCTGAAAAGCAGAGTGTGTTTCTTGTAAAGCGAGCTAGCTTTTGTTTCCCAGTACTAAATAAAGTTGAATCACATGCAGTTTCTGGTCCTACGAGTAGAGTTGTTTTTTGGTAAGAAGAGTCACTATTATGCTCCCATTGCCATACACAGTACAAATAGCACTTGCGTCTGTTCCAATCAAGTACAGTGTATTGTACTGAAGAGGAGCTACTGTTCTTGTCAGTTTCCTAAGCAAGTTGAACTAGATATGGCCCGTGTGTGTAGGAAGCACAGTTCTTTTTTTCTGAGCAAGCTCACTGTTCGGACCCCATAGGAAACACAATAGAGTAGAAGTGTGCCCTTTTCTCAAAAGCAGAGCTTGTTTCGTGTAAAGCAAGATATCGTTTGTTTCCCAGTCCTAAGTGGAGTTGAATCACATGCAGTTTCTGGTGCTACGAGCAAGAGTTGTTTTCTGGTAAGAAGAGTCACTATTGCACTCCCATTGCTGTAAACAGTGCAAATAGCACTCGCGTCTGTTCCCAGCAAGTACAGTGTATTGGACTGAAGAGGAGCTACTGTTCTAGTCAGTTTCCTAAGCAGAGTTGAACTAGATATGGCCCGTGTGTGTAGGAAGCACAGTTCTTTTGTTCTGAGCAAGCTCACTGTTCTGGCGCTATAGGAAACACACTAGAGTAGAAGAGTGCTCTTTTCTCAAAAGCAGAGTGTGTTTCTTGTAAGGCGAGCCAGCATTTGTTTCCCAGTCCTAAATGGAGTTGAATTCCATGCAGTTTCTGGTCCTACGAGCAAGAGTCGTTTTCTGGTAAGAAGAGACACTATTTTGCTCCCATTGTCATACACAGGGCAAATAGCACTGGCGTCTGTTCCCAGCATGTAGAGTATATTGGACTGAAGAGGAGCTAATGTTCTTGTCACTTTCCTAAGCAGAATTGAACTGGATATGGCCATGTGTGTCGGAAGCACAGTTCTTTTGTTATGAGCAAGCTCACTCAACTTTCCCTATAGGAAACACAGTAGAGTAGAAGAGTGCTCTTTTCTCAAAAGCAGAGCTTGTTTCTTGTAAGGAGAGCTAGCGTTTGTTTCCCAGTCCTAAGTGACGTTGAATCACATGCAGTTTCTGGTCCTAAGAGCAAGAGTTGTTTTCTGGTAAGAAGAGACACTATTGTGCTCCCATTGCTGTACACAGTGTAAATAGCACTCGCGTCTGTTCCCAGCAAGTACAGTGTATTGGACTGAAGAAGAGCTACTGTTCTTGTCAGTTTCCTAAGCAGAGTTGAACTAGATATGGCCCGTGTGTGTAGGAAGCACAGTTCTTTTGTTCTGAGCAAGCTCACTGTTCTGGCCCTATAGGAAACACAGTAGAGGAGAAGAGTGCTCTTTTCTCAAAAGCAGAGTGTGTTTCTTGTAAGGCGAGCTAGCATTTATTTCCCAGTCATAAATGGAGTTGAATAACATGCAGTTTTGGGTCCTACGAGCAAGAGTTGTTTTCTGGTAAGGGAAGTCACTATTGCGTACCCATTGCATTACACAGTGCAAATAGCACTCGCGTCTGTTCCCAGCAAGTACAGTGTATTGGACTGAAGAGGAGCTCTTGTTCTTGTCAGTTTCCTAAGCACAGTTCAACTAGATATGGCCCGTGTGTATAGGAAGCACAGTTTTTTTGTTCTGAGCAAGCTCACTGTTCGGACACCATAGGAAACATAGTAGAGTTGAAGAGTGCTCTTTTCTCAAAATCAGAGTGTGTTTCTTGTAAGGCAAGCTAGCGTTTATTTCCCAGTCCTAAATGGAGTTGAATCACTTGCTGTTTCTGGTCCTACGAGCAAGAGTTGTTTTGTGGTTAGAAGAGTCACTATTGCACTCCCATTGCTGTACACAGTGCAAATAGCACTCGCGTCTGTTCCCAGCAAGTACAGTGTATTGGACTGAAGAGGAGCTACTGTTCTAGTCAGTTTCCTAAGCAGAGTTGAACTAGATATGGCCGTGTGTGTAGGAAGCACAGTTCTTTTGTTCTGAGCAAGCTCACTGTTCTGGTGCTATAGGAAACACAGTAGAGTAGAAGAGTGCTCTTTTCTCAAAAGCAGAGTGTGTTTCTTGTAAGGCGAGCTAGCGTTTGTTTCCCAGTCCTAAATGGAGTTGAATTCCATGCAGTTTTTGTTCCTATGAGCAAGAGTTGTTTTCTGGTAAGAAGAGACACTATTTTGCTCCCATTGTCATACACAGGGCAAATAGCACTGGCGTCTGTTCCCAGCATGTAGAGTTTATTGGACTGAAGAGGAGCTAATGTTCTTGTCAGTTTCCTAAGCAGAATTGAACTGGATATGGCCATGTGTGTCGGAAGCACAGTTCTTTTGTTATGAGCAAGCTCACTCAACTTTCCCTATAGGAAACACAGTAGAGTAGAAGAGTGCTCTTTTCTCAAAAGCAGAGCTTGTTTCTTGTAAGGGGAGCTAGCGTTTGTTTCCCAGTCCTAAGTGACGTTGAATCACATGCAGTTTCTGGTCCTAAGAGTAAGAGTTGTTTTCTGGTAAGAAGAGACACTATTGTGCTCCCATTGCTGTACACAGTGTAAATAGCACTCGCGTCTGTTCCCAGCAAGTACAGTGTATTGGACTGAAGAAGAGCTACTGTTCTTGTCAGTTTCCTAAGCAGAGTTGAACTAGATATGGCCGTGTGTATAGGAAGCACAGTTCTTTTGTTCTGAGCAAGCTCACTGTTCTGGCCCTATAGGAAACACCTTAGAGTAGAAGAGTTCTCTTTTCTCAAAAGCAGAGTGTGTTTCTTGTAAGGCGAGCTAGCGTTTATTTCCCAGTCGTAAATGGAGTTGAATAACATGCAGTTTTGGGTCCTACGAGCAAGAGTTGTTTTCTGGTAAGGGAAGTCACTATTGCGTACCCATTGCATTACACAGTGCAAATAGCACTCGCGTCTGTTCCCAGCAAGTACAGTGTATTGGACTGAAGAGGAGCTCTTGTTCTTGTCAGTTTCCTAAGCACAGTTCAACTAGATATGGCCCGTGTGTATAGGAAGCACAGTTTTTTTGTTCTGATCAAGCTCACTGTTCGGACACCATAGGAAACATAGTAGAGTTGAAGAGTGCTCTTTTCTCAAAAGCAGAGTGTGTTTCTTGTAAGGCAAGCTAGCGTTTATTTCCCAGTCCTAAATGGAGTTGAATCACTTGCTGTTTCTGGTCCTACGAGCAAGAGTTGTTTTGTGGTTAGAAGAGTCACTATTGCGCTCCCATTGCCATACACAGTGCAAATAGCACTGGCGTCTGTTCCCTTCAAGTACAGTGTATTGGACTGAAGAAGAGCTACTGTTCTTGTCAGTTTCCTATGCAGAGTTGAACTAGATATGGCCCGTGTGTGTGTGAAGCACATTATTTTGTTCTGAGCAAGCTCATTGTTCTGGCCCTATAGAAACACATTAGAGTAGAAGAGTGTTCTTTTCTCAAAAGCAGAGTGTGTTTCTTGTAAGGCAAGCTATCGTTTGTTTCCCAGTCCTAAAAGGAGTTGAGTCCCATGCAGTTTGTGGTCCTAGGACCAAGAGTTGTTTTGTGGTAACAAGAGTCACTTTTGTGCTCCCATTGTCATACACAGTGCAAATAGCACTGGCGTCTTTTCACAGCAAGTACAGTGTATTGGACTGAAGGGGATCTACTGTTCTTGTCAGTTTCCTAAGCACAATTGAACTAGATATGGCCCGTGTGTGTAGGAAGCACAGTTCTTTTGTTCTGAGCAAGCTCACTGTTCGGACCCAATAGGAAACACAGTAGAGTAGAAGTGTGCCCTTTTCTCAAAAGCACAGCTTGTTTCGTGTAAGGCAGTATAGCCTTTGTTTCCCAGTCCTAAGTTGAGTTCAATCACATGCAGTTTCTTGTCCTAAGAGCCAGAATTGTTTTCTGGTAAGAAGAGTCACTATTGCACTCCCATTGCTGTACACAGTGCTAATAGCACTCGCGTCTGTTCCAGCAAGTACAGTGTATTGGACTGAAGAGGAGCTACTGTTCTTGTCAGTTTCCTAAGCAGAGTTGAACTAGATATCCCCCGTGTGTGCAGGAAGCACAATTCTTTGGATCTGAGAAAGCTCACTGTTCTGGCCCTATAGGAAACACAGTAGAGTAGAAGATTGCTCTTTTCTCAAAAGCAGAGTGTGTTTCTTGTAAGGCGAGCTGGTGTTTGTTTCCCAGTTGTAAATGGAGTTGAATCACATGCAGTTTCTGGTCATACAAGCAAGAGTTGTTTTCTGGTAAGAAGAGTCACTATTGTGCTCCCATTGCTGAACACAGTGCAAATAGCACTTGCGTCTGTTCCCAGCATGTACAGTGTATTTGACTGAAGAGGATCTACTGTTCTTGTCAGTTTACTAAACAGAATTTTACTAGATATGGCCGTGTGTGTAGGAAGCACAGTTCTTTTGTTCTGAGCAAGCTCACTGTTCTGCCGCTATAGGAAACACAGTAGAGTAGAAGAGTGCTCTTTTCTCAAAAGCAGAGTGTGTTTCTTGTAAGGCAAGCTAGCGTTTGTTTCCCAGTCCTAAATGGAGTTGAATGACATTCAGTTTCTGGTCCTACGAGCAAGAGTTGTTTTCTGGTAAGAAGAGTCACTATTGCGCTCCCATTGCTGTACACATTGCAAATAGCACTCGCGTATGTTCGCAGCAAGTACAGTGTATTGGACTGAATAGGAGTTACTGTTCTAGTCAGTTTCCTAAGCAGAATTGAACTAGATATGGCCCGTGTGTGTAGGAAGCACAGTTCTTTTGTTCTGAGCAAGCTCACTGTTCTGGCACTTTAGGAAACACAGTAGAGTAGAAGAGTGCTCTTTTCTCAAAAGCAGATTGTGTTTCTTGTAAGGCGAGCTAGCGTTTGTTTCTCAGTCCTAAATGGAGTTGAATCACATGCAGTTTCTGGTCCTACGAGCAAGAGTTGTTTTCTGGTAAGAAGAGTCACTATTGTGCTCCCATTGTCATACACAGGGAAAATAGCACTGGCGTCTGTTCCCAGCATGTACAGTGTATTGGACTGAAGAGGATCTACTGTTCTTGTCAGTTTCCAACGCAGAGTTGAACTAGATATGGCCCGTGTGTGTAGGAAGCACAGTTCTTTTCTTCTGAGCAAGCTCACTGTTCTGGCCACATAGGAAACAGCTAGCTCGCCTTACAAGAAACACACTCTGCTTTTGAGAAAAGAGCACTCTTCTACTCTACTGTGTTTCCTATGGGGTCCGAATAGTGAGCTTGCTCAGAACAAAAGAACTCTGCTTCCTACACATACGGGCCATATCTAGTTCAACTCTGCTAAGGAAACTGACAAGAATGGTAGCTCCTCTTCAGTCCAATACACTGTACTAGCTGGGAAAAGTCCCGAGTGCTATTTCCACTGTGTATGGTAATAGGAGCACAATAGTGACTCTTCATATCAGAAAACACCTCTTGCTGGTAGGACCAGAAACTGCATGGGATTCAACTCCATTTCTGACTAGGAAACAAGCGCTAGCTCGCCTTACAAGAAACGCACTCTGCTTTTGAGAAATGATCACTCTTCTACTCTACAGTGTTTCCTATAGGGCCAAAACAGTTAGCTTGCTTAGAACAAAAGAACTGTGCTTCCTACACACACGGGCCATATCTAGTTCAATTCTGCTTAGGAAAATGAAAAGAACAGTAGATCCTCTTCAGTCCAATACACTGTACTTGCTGGGAACAGACGCCAGTGCTATTTGCCCTGTGTATGACAATGGGAGCACAATAGTGACTCTTCTTCCCAGCAAACAACTCTTGTTCATAGGACCAAAAACTGCATGTGATTCAACTCCATTTAGGACTGGGAAACAAATGCTAGCTTGACTTACAAGAAACACACTCTGCTTTTGAGAAAAGAGCAGTCTTCTACTCTACTGTTTTTCCTATGGGGTCCGAACAGTGAGCTTGCTCAGAACAAAAGAACTGTCCTTCCTACACACACGGGCCATATCTAGTTCAACTCTTCTTAGGAAACTGACAAGAACAGTAGCTCCTCTTCAGTCCATACACTGTACTTGCTTGGAACTTTCGTGAGTGCTATTTGCACTGTGAATGGCAATGGGAGTGCAATAGTGACTTTCCTTACCAGAAAACAACTCTTGCTCGTAGGACCAAAAACAGGATGTGATTCAACTCCATTTAGGACAGGGAAACAAACGCTAGCTTGCCATACAAGAAACACACTCTGCTTTTGAGAAAAGAGCACTCTTCTACTCTACTGTGTTTCCTATGGGGTCTGAACAGTGAGCTTGCTCAGAACAAAAGAACTGTGCTTCCTACACACACGGGCCATATATAGTTCAACTCTGCTTAGGAAACTGACAAGAAAGGTAGATCCTCTTCAGTCCAATACACTGTATTTGCTGGGATTAGACGCCAGTGCTATTTGCCTTGTGTATGACAATGGGAGCACAATAGTGATTCTTCTTACCAGAAAAGAACTCTTGCTGTTAGGACCAGAAACTGCATGTGATTCAACTCCATTTAGGACTTGGAAACAAACGCTAGCTCAACTTACAAGAAACACCCTCTGCTTGTGAGAAAAGAACACTCTTCTACTCTACTGTGTTTCCTATAGGGCCAGAACAGTGAGTTTGCTCAGAACAAAAGAACTGTGCTTCCTACAAATACGGCCATATCTAGTTCAATTCTGCTTAGGAAACTGACAAGAACAGTAGATCCTCTTCAGTCCAATAAACTGTACTTGCTGGGATCAGACATGAGTGCTATTTATACTGTTTATGGCAATGGGAAAGCAATAGTGACTTTCCTTACCAGAAAAAAACTCTTGTTCGTAGGACCAAAAACTGCATGTGATTCAACTCCATTTAGGACTGAAAAACATACGCTAGCTTGCCTTACAAGAAACACACTCTGCATTTGAGAAAAGAGCACTCTTCTACTCTAATGTGTTTGCTATAGGGCCAGAAAAGTGAGCTTGCTCAGAACAAAAGAACTGTGTTTCCTACACACATGGTCCATATCTAGTTCAACTCTGCTTAGGAAACTGACAAGAACAGTAGCTCCTCTTGAGTGCAATACACTGCACTTGCTGGGAACAGACACGAGTGCTATATGTACTGTGTATGGCAATGGGAGCACAATAGTGACTTTCCTTACCAAAAAAAAACTCTTGCTCGTAGGACCAAAAACTGCATGTGATTCAACTCCATTTAGGACTGGGAAACAAACGCCAGCTCGCCTTACAAGAAACACTCTCTGCTTTTGAGAAAAGAGCACTCTTCTACTCGACTGTGTTTCCTATGGGGTCCGAACAGTGAGCTTGCTCAGAACAAATGAACTGTGCTTCCTACACACACGGGCCATATCTAGTTCAACTCTGCTTAGGAAACTGACAAAAACAGTAGCTACGCTTCAGTCCAATACACTGTACTTGTTGGGAACAGACGCGAGTGCTATTTGTACTGTGTATGGCAATGGGAGCACAATAGTGACTTTCCGTACCAGAAAACAACTCTTGCTTGTAGGACCAAAAACTGCATGTGATTCAACTCCATTTAGGACTGGGAAACAAACGCTAGCTCAACTTACAAGAAACACACTCTGCTTTTGAGAAAAGAGGACTCCTCTAATCTACTGTGTTTCCTATAGGGCCAGAACACTGAGTTTGCTCAGAACAAAAGAACTGTGCTTCCTACAAATACGGCCATATCTAATTCAATTCTGCTTAGGAAACTGACAAGAACAGTAGATCCTCTTCAGTCGAATACACTGGACATGCTGGGAACAGACGTCAGTGCTATTTGCCCTGTGTATGACAATGGGAGCACAATAGTGACTCTTCTTACCAGAAAACAACTCTTGCTCGTAGGACAAGAAACTGCATGTGATTCAACGCCATTTAGGACAGGGAACCAAACGCTAGCTTGCCTTACAAGAAACATACTCTGCTTTTAATAAAAGAGCACTCTTCTACTCTACTGTGATTCCAATGGGGTCCGAACAGTGAGCTTGCTCAGAACAAAAGAACTTTGCTTCCTACACACAGGGGCCATATCTAGTTCAACTATGCTTAGGAAACTGACATGAAGAGTAGCTCCGCTTCAGTCCAATACACTGTACTTGCTGGGAACAGACACCAGTGCTCTTTGCCCTGTGTATGACAATGGGAGCGCAAGAGTGACTCTTCTTACCAGAAAACAACTCTTGCTCGTAGGACCAGAAATTGCATGTGATTCAACTCCACTTAGGACTGGGAAACAAACGCTAGCTCGCCTTCCAAGAAACACACTCTGCTTTTGAGAAAAGAGCAGTCTTCTACTCTACTGTGTTTCCTATGGGGTCCGAACAGTGAGCTTGCTCAGAACAAAAGAACTGTGTTTCCTACACACATGGGCCATATCTAGTTAAACTCTGCTTAGGAAACTGACAAGAACAGTAGCTCCTCTTCAGTCCAATACACTGCACTTGCTGGGAACAGACGCGAGTGCTATATGTACTGTGTATGGCAATGGGAGCACAATAGTGACTTTCCTTACCAAAAAAAAACTCTTGCTCGTAGGACCAAAAACTGCATGTGATTCAACTCCATTTAGGACTGGGAAACAAACGCTAGCTTGCCTTACAAGAAACACTCTCTGCTTTTGAGAAAAGAGCACTCTTCTACTCGACTGTGTTTCCTATGGGGTCCGAACAGTGAGCTTGCTCAGAACAAAAGAACTGTGCTTCCTACACACACGGGCCATATCTAGTTCAACTCTGCTTAGGAAACTGACAAGAACAGTAGCTCCTCTTCAGTCCAATACACTGTACTTGTTGGGAACAGACGCGAGTGCTATTTGTACTGTGTATGGCAATGGGAGCACAATAGTGACTTTCCTTACCAGAAAACAACTCTTGCTCGTAGGACCAAAAACTGCATGTGATTCAACTCCATTTAGGACTGGGAAACAAACGCTAGCTCAACTTACAAGAAACACACTCTGCTTTTGAGAAAAGAGGACTCTTCTACTCTACTGTGTTTCCTATAGGGCCAGAACAGTGAGTTTGCTCAGAAAAAAAGAACTGTGCTTCCTACAAATACAGCCTTATCTAGTTCAATTCTGCTTAGGAAAGTGACCAGAACAGTAGGTCCTCTTCAGTCCAATACACTGTACATGCTGGGAACAGACGCCAGTGCTATTTGCCCTGTGTATGACAATGGGAGCGCAATAGTGACTCTTCTTACCAGAAAAAAACTCTTGCTCGTAGGACAAGAAACTGCATGTGATTCAACTCCATTTAGACTGGGAAGCAAATGCTAGCTCACCTTACAAGAAACACAGTCTGCTTTGGAGTAAAGAGCACTCTTCTACTCTACTGTGTATCCTATGGAATCCGAACAGTGAGCTTGCTCAGAGCAAAAGAACTGTGCTTCCTACACACACGGGCCATATTAGTTCAACTCTGCTTAGGAAACTGACAAGAACAGTAGCTCCTCTTCAGTCCAATACACTGTACTTGCTGGGAACAGACGCGAGTGCTATTTGCACTGTGTATGGCAATGGGAGCACAATAGTGACTTTCCTTACCAGAAAACAACTCTTGCTCGTAGGACCAAAAACTGCATGTGATTCAACTCCATTTAGGACTGGGAAACAAACGCTAGCTCGCCGAACAAGAAACACACTCTGCTTTTGAGAAAAGAGCACTCTTCTACTCTACTGTGTTTCCTATAGGGCCAGAACACTGAGTTTATTCGGAACAAAAGTACTGTGCTTCCTACAAATACGGCCATATCTAATTCAATTCTGCTTAGGAAACTGACAAGAACAGTAGATCCTCTTCAGTCCAATACACTGGACATGCTGGGAACAGACGCCAGTGCTATTTGCCCTGTGTATGACAATGGGAGCACAATAGTGACTCTTCTTACCAGAAAACAACTCTTGCTCGTAGGACAAGAAACTGCATGTGATTCAACTCCATATAGGACAGGGAACCAAACGCTAGTTCGCCTTACAGGAACCATACTCTGCTTTTGAGAAAAGAGCACTCTTCTACTCTACTGTGTTTCCAATGGGGTCCGAACAGTGAGCTTGCTCTGAACAAAAGAACTGTGCTTCCTACACAAAGGGGCCATATCTAGTTCAACTAAGCTTAGGAAACTGACATGAAGAGTAGCTCCGCTTCAGTCCAATACACTGTACTTGCTGGGAACAGACGCCAGTGCTATTTGCCCTGTGTATGACAATGGGAGCACAATAGTGACTCTTCTTACCAGAAAACATCTCTTGCTCGTAGGACCAGAAACTGCATGTGATTCAACTCCACTTAGGACTGGGAAACAAACCCTAGCTCGCCTTACAAGAAACACACTCTGCTTTTGAGAAAAGAGCACTCTTCTACTCTACTGTGTTTCCTATGGGGTCCGAACAGTGAGCTTGCTCAGAACAAAAGAACTCTGCTTCCTACAAACACAGGCCATACCTAGTTCAACTCTGCTTAGGAAACTGACAAGAACAGTTGCTCCTCTTCAGTCCAATACACTGTACTTGCTGGGAACAGACGCGAGTGCTATTTGCACTGTGTATGACAATGGGAGCTCAATAGAGACTTTCCTTACCAGAAAACAACTCTTGCTCGTAGGACCAAAAACTGCATGTGATTCAACACCATTTAGGACTGGGAAACAAACGCTAGCTTGCCTTACAAGAAACAAACTCTGCTTTTGAGAAATGATCACTCTTCTACTCTAATGTGTTTCCTATAGGGCCAAAACAGTTAGCTTGCTCAGAACAAAAGAACTGTGCTTCCTACACACACGGGCCATATCTAGTTCAATTCTGCTTAGGAAACTGACATGAACAGTAGATCCTCTTCAGTCCAATACACTGTACATGCTGGGAACAGATGCCAGTGCTATTTGCCCTGTGTATGACAATGGGAGCTCAATAGTGACTCTTCTTAGCAGAAAACAACTCTTACTCCTAGAACAAGAAACTGCATGTGATTCATCTCCATTTAGGTTTGGGAAATAAATGCTAGCTCGCCTTACAAGAAACACACTCTGCTTTTGAGAAAAGAGCAGTCTTCTACTCTACTGTGTTTCCTATGGGGTCCGAACAGTGAGCTTTCTCAGAACAAAAGAACTGTGTTTCCTACACACATGGGCCATATCTAGTTCAACTCTGCTTAGGAAACTGACAAGAACAGTAGCTCCTCTTCAGTCCAATACACTGCACTTGCTGGGAACAGACGCGAGTGCTATTTGTACTGTGTATGGCAATGGGACCACAATAGTGACTCTTCTTACTAGAAAACATCTCTTGCTCATAGGACCAGAAACTGCATGTGATTCAACACCATTTAGGAATGAGAAACAAACGCTAGCTCGACTTACAAGAAACACACTCTGCTTTTTGGAAAAGAGCACTCTTCTACTCTACTGTGTTTCCTATAGGGCCAAAACAGTGAGCTTGCTCAGAACAAAAGAACTGTGCTTCCTACACACGGCCATATCTAGTTCAATTCTGCTTAGGAAACTGACAAGAACAGTAGATCCTCTTCAGTCCAATACACTGTACTTGCTGGGAACAGACGCCAGTGCTATTTGCCCTGTGTATGACAATGGGAGAGCAATAGTGACTCTTCTTAGCAGAAAACAACTCTTACTCGTAGGACAAGAAACTGCATGTGATTCATCTCCATTTAGGTTTGGGAAATAAATGCTAGCTCGCCTTACAAGAAACACACTCTGCTTTTGAGAAAAGAGCAGTCTTCTACTCTACTGTGTTTCCTATGGGGTCCGAACAGTGAGCTTTCTCAGAACAAAAGAACTGTGTTTCCTACACACATGGGCCATATCTAGTTCAACTCTGCTTAGGAAACTGACAAGAACAGTAGCTCCTCTTCAGTCCAATACACTGCACTTGCTGGGAACAGACCCGAGTGCTATTTGTACTGTGTATGGCAATGGGACCACAATAGTGACTCTTCTTACTAGAAAACATCTCTTGCTCATAGGACCAGAAACTGCATGTGATTCAACTCCATTTAGGAATGAGAAACAAACGCTAGCTCGACTTACAAGAAACACACTCTGCTTTTCGGAAAAGAGCACTCTTCTACTCTACTGTGTTTCCTATAGGGCCAAAACAGTGAGCTAGCTCAGAACAAAAGAACTGTGCTTCCTACACACGGCCATATCTAGTTCAATTCTGCTTAGGAAACTGACAAGAACAGTAGATCCTCTTCAGTCCAATACACTGTACTTGCTGGGAACAGACGCCAGTGCTATTTGCCCTGTGTATGACAATGGGAGCGCAATAGTGACTCTTCTTACCAGAAAACATCTCTTGCTCGTAGGACCAGAAACTGCATGTGATTCAACTCCATTTAGGAATGGGGAACAAACGCTAGCTCGCCTTGCAAGAAACATTCTCTGCTTTTGAGAAAAGAGCACTCTTCTACTCTACTGTGTTTCCAATGGGGCCCGAACAGTGAGCTTGCTCAGAACAAAAGAACTGTGCTTCCTACACACAGGGGCCATATCTAGATCAACTATGCTTAGGAAACTGACATGAAGAGTAGCTCCGCTTCAGTCCAATACACTGTACTTGCTGGGAACAGACGCCAGTGCTATTTGCCCTGTGTATGACAATGGGAGCACAATAGTGACTCTTCTTACCAGAAAACAACTCTTGCTCGTAGGACAAGAAACTGCAAGTGATTCAACTCCATTTAGGTCTGGGAAACAAACGCTAGCTTGCCTTACAAGAAAAACACTCTGCTTTTGAGAAAAGAGCACTCTTCTACTCTACTGTGTTTCCTATGGGGTCCGAACAGTGAGCTTGCTCAGAACAAAAGAACTGTGCTTCCTACAAACACGGGCCATATCTAGTTCAACTCTGCTTAGGAAACTGACAAGAACAGTAGCTCCTCTTCAGTCCAATACACTGTACTTGATGTGAACAGACACGAGTGCTATTTGCACTGTGAATGCCAATGGGAGCACAATGGTGACTTTCCTTACCAGAAAACAACTCTTGCTCATAGGACCAAAAACTGCATGTGATTCAACACCATTTAGGACTGGGAAACAAATGCTAGCTCGCCTTACAAGAAACAAACTCTGCTTTTGAGAAATGATCACTCTTCTACTCTACTGTGTTTCCTATAGGGCCAAAACAGTTAGCTTGCTCAGAACAAAAGAACTGTGCTTCCTACACACACGGGCCATATCTAGTTCAACTCTGCTTAGGAAACTGACAAGAACAGTAGATCCTCTTCAGTCCAATATACTGTACATGCTGGGAACAGATGCCAGTGCTATTTGCCCTGTGTATGACAATGGGAGCGCAATAGTGACTCTTCTTAGCAGAAAACAACTCTTACTCGTAGGACAAGAAACTGCATGTGATTCATCTCCATTTAGTTTTGGGAAATAAACGCTAGCTCGCCTTACAAGAAACACACTCTGCTTTTGAGAAAAGAGCAGTCTTCTACTCTACTGTGTTTCCTATGGGGTCCGAACAGTGAGCTTGCTCAGAACAAAAGAACTGTCCTTCCTGCACACACGGGCCATATATAGTTCAACTCTGCTTAGGAAACTGACAAGAAAGGTAGTTCCTCTTCAGTCCAATACACTGTACTTGCTGGGATTAGACGACAGTGCTATTAGCCTTGTGTATGACAATGGGAGCACAATAGTGACTCTTCTTACCAGAAAACAACTCTTGCTGGTAGGACCAGAAACTGCATGTGTTTCAACTCCATTTAGGTCTTGGAAACAAACGCTAGCTCAACATACAAGAAACACACTCTGCTTTGGAGAAAAGAGCACTCTTCTACTCTACTGTGTTTCTTATAGGGCCAGAACAATGAGTTTGCTCAGAACAAAAGAACTGTGCTTCCTAAAAATACGGCCATATCTAGTTCAATTCTGCTTAGGAAACTGACAAGAACAGTAGATCCTCTTCAGTCCAATACACTGTACTTACTGGGAACAGACGCGAGTGCTATTAGCACTGTGTATGGCAATGGGAAAGCAATAGTGACTTTCCTTACCAGAAAAAAACTCTTGTTCGTAGGACCAAAAACTGCATGTGATTCAACTCCATTTATTACTGGAAAACAAACGCTAGCTCATCTTACAAGAAACATACTCTGCTTTTGAGAAAAGAGCACTCTTCTACTCTACTGTGTTTCCTATGGGGTCCGAACAGTGAGCTTGCTCAGAACAAAAGAACTGTGCTTCCTACACACAGGGGCCATATCTAGTTCAACTATGCTTAGGAAACTGACATGAAGAGTAGCTCCGCTTCAGTCCAATACACAGTACTTGCTGGGAACAGACGCCAGTGCTATTTGCCCTGTGTATGACAATGGGGGCACAATAGTGACTCTTCTTACCAGAAAACAACTCTTCCTCGTAGGACCAGAAACTGCATGTGATTCAACTCCATTTAGGAATGGGAAACAAACGCTAGCTCGCCTTGCAAAAAACACACTCTGCTTTTGAGAAAAGAGCACTCTTCTACTCGACTGTGTTTCCTATGGGGTCCGAACAGTGAGCTTGCTCAGAACAAAAGAACTGTGGTTCCTACACACAGGGGCCATATCTAGTTCAACTCTGCTTTGGAAACTGACAAGAACAGTAGCTCCTCTTCAGTCCAATACACTGTACTTGCTGGGAACAGACACAAGTGCTATTTGCACTGTGTATGGCAATGGGAGCGCAATATTGACTCTTCTTACCAGAAAACAACTCTTGCTCGTAGGACCAGAAACTGCATGTGATTCATCTCCATTTAGGATTGGGAAACAAACGCTAGCTCGCCTTACAAGAAACACACTCTGCTTTTGAGAAAAGACCCCTCTTCTCTACTGTATTTCCTATGGGGTCCCAACAGTGAGCTTGCTCAGAACAAAAGAACTGTGCTTCCTACACACACGGGCCATATCTAGTTCAACTCTGCTTATGAAACTGACAAGAACTGTAGCTCCTCTTCAGTCCAATACACTGTACTTACTGGGTACAGACGCGAGTGCTATTTGCACTGTGTATGTCAATAGGAGCGAAATAGTGACTCTTCTTTTCAGAAAACAACTCTTGCTCATAGGACCAGAAACTGCATGGGATTCAACTCCATTTCTGATTGGGAAACAAATGCTAGCTCTCCTTACAAGAAACACACTCTGCTTTTGAAAAAACAGGACTCTTCTACTTTGTTGTGTTTCTTTTGGGGTCCGAAGAGTGAGCTTGCTCAGAACAAAAGAACTGTGCTTCCTAAACACACGGCCATATCTAGTTCAACTCTGCTTAGGAAACTGACAAGAACGGTAGCTCCTCTTCAGTCCAATACACTGTACTTGCTGGGAACACACGCCAGTGCTATTTGCTCTGTGTATGGCGGTGGGAGAGCAATAGTTACTTTTCTTACCAGAAAAATACTCTTGCTCATAGGACGAAAAACTGCATGTGATTCAACTACATTTTGGACTGGGAAACAAACGCTAGCTTGCCTTACAAGAAACACACTCTGTTTTGAGACAAGAGCACTCTTCTATTCTATTGTGTTTCCTATAGGGCCAGAACATTGAGCTTGCTCAGAAATAAAGAACTGTGCTTCGTACACACACGGCCATATCTAGTTCAATTCTGCTTAGGAAACTGACAAGAACAGTAGATCCTCTTCAGTCCAATACACTGTACATGCTGTGAACAGACGCCAGTGCAATTTGCCCTGTGTATGACAATGGGAGCGCAATAGTGACTCTTCTTACCAGAAAACAACTCTTGCTCATAGGACAAGAAACTGCATGGGATTCAACTCCATTTAGGACTGGGAAACAAACGTTAGCTCGCCTTACAAGAAACACACTCTGCTTTTGAGAAAAGAGCACTCTTCTACTCTACTGTGTATCCTATGGGATCTGAACAGTGAGCTTGCTCAGAACAAAAGAACTATGCTTCCTACACAAACGGGCCATGTCTAGTTCAACTCTACTTAGGAAACTGACAAGAACAGTAGCTCCTCTTCAGTCCATACACTGTACTTGCTTGGAACAGACGTGAGTGCTATTTGCACTGTGTATGGCAATGGGAGTGCAATAGTGACTTTCCTTACCAGAAAACAACTCTTGCTCGTAGGACCAAAAACAGGATGTGATTCAACTCCATTTATGACAGGGAAACAAACGCTAGTTTGCCATACAAGAAACACACTCTGCTTTTGAGAAAAGAGCACTCTTCTACTCTACTGTGTTTCCTATGGGGTCCGAACAGTGACCTTGCTCAGAACAAAAGAACTGTGCTTCCTACATACACGGGCCATATATAGTTCAACTCTGCTTAGGAAACTGACAAGAAAGGTAGATCCTCTTCAGTCCAATACACTGTACTTGCTGGGATTAGACGCCAGTGCTATTTGCCTTGTGTATGACAATGGGAGCACAATAGTGACTCTTCTTACCAGAAAACAACTCTTGCTGGTAGGACAAGAAACTGCATGTGATTCAACTCCATTTAGGACTTGGAAACAAACGCTAGCTCGCCTTACAAGAAACACACTCTGCTTTTGAGAAAAGACCCCTCTTCTCTACTGTGTTTCCTATGGGGTCCAAACAGTGAGCTTGCTCAGAACAAAAGAACTGTGCTTCCTACACACACGGGCCATATCTAGTTCAACTCTGCTTATGAAACTGACAAGAACTGTAGCTCCTCTTCAGTCCAATACACTGTACTTGCTGGGTACAGACGCGAGTGCTATTTGCACTGTGTATGGCAATAGGAGCGCAATAGTGACTCTTCTTTTCAGAAAAAAACTCTTGCTCATAGGACCAGAAACTGCATGGGATTCAACTCCATTTCTGATTGGGAAACAAATGCTAGCTCTCCTTACAAGAAACACACTCTGCTTTTGAAAAAACAGGACTCTTCTACTTTACTGTGTTTCCTATGGGGTCCGAGGAGTGAGCTTGCTCAGAAAAAAAGAACTGTGCTTCCTACACACACGGCCATATCTAGTTCAACTCTGCTTAGGAAACTGACAAGAACGGTAGCTCCTCTTCAGTCCAATACACTGTACCTGCTGGGAACACACGCCAGTGCTATTTGCCCTGTGTATGACAATGGGAGCACAATAGTGACTCTTCTTACCAGAAAACAACTCTTGCTTGTAGGACAAGAAACTGCATGTGATTCAACTCCATTTAGGACTGGGAAACAAACGCTAGCTCGCCTTCCAAGAAACACACTCTGCTTTTGAGAAAAGAGCAGTCTTCTACTCTACTGTGTTTCCTATGGGGTCCGAACAGTGAGCTTGCTCAGAACAAAAGAACTGTGCTTCCTACAAGCACGGGCGATATCTAGTTCAACTCTGCTTAGGAAACTGACAAGAACAGTAGCTTCTCTTCAGTCCAATACACTGTACTTGCTGGGAACAGACGCGAGTGCTATTTGCACTGTGTATGCCAATGGGAGCACAATAGTGACTTTCCTTACCAGAAAACAACTCTTGCTCGTAGGACCAAAAACTGCATGTGATTCAACTCCATTTAGGACTGGGAAACAAACGCTAGCTCGCCTTACAAGAAACACACTCTGCTTTTGAGAAATGATCACTCTTCTACTCGACTGTGTTTCTATAGGGCCAAAACAGTTAGCTTGCTCAGAACAAAAGAACTGTGCTTCCTACACACACGGGCCATATCTAGTTCAACTCTGCTTAGGAAACTGACAAGAACAGTAGCTCCGCTTCAGTCCAATACACTGTACTTGCTGGGAAGAGACGCGAGTGCTATTTGCACTGTGTATGGCAATGGGAGCACAATAGTGACTTTCCTTACCAGAAAACAACTCTTGCTCGTAGGACCAAAAACTGCATGTGATTCAACTCCATTTAGGACTGGGAAACAAACGCTAGCTCGCCGAACAAGAAACACACTCTGCTTTTGAGAAAAGAGCACTCTTCTACTCTACTGTGTTTCCTATAGGGCCAGAACACTGAGTTTATTCGGAACAAAAGTACTGTGCTTCCTACAAATACGGCCATATCTAATTCAATTCTGCTTAGGAAACTGACAAGAACAGTAGATCCTCTTCAGTCCAATACACTGGACATGCTGGGAACAGACGCCAGTGCTATTTGCCCTGTGTATGACAATGGGAGCACAATAGTGACTCTTCTTACCAGAAAACAACTCTTGCTCGTAGGACAAGAAACTGCATGTGATTCAACTCCATATAGGACAGGGAACCAAACGCTAGTTCGCCTTACAGGAACCATACTCTGCTTTTGAGAAAAGAGCACTCTTCTACTCTACTGTGTTTCCAATGGGGTCCGAACAGTGAGCTTGCTCAGAACAAAAGAACTGTGCTTCCTACACAAAGGGGCCATATCTAGTTCAACTAAGCTTAGGAAACTGACATGAAGAGTAGCTCCGCTTCAGTCCAATACACTGTACTTGCTGGGAACAGACGCCAGTGCTATTTGCCCTGTGTATGACAATGGGAGCACAATAGTGACTCTTCTTACCAGAAAACATCTCTTGCTCGTAGGACCAGAAACTGCATGTGATTCAACTCCACTTAGGACTGGGAAACAAACCCTAGCTCGCCTTACAAGAAACACACTCTGCTTTTGAGAAAAGAGCACTCTTCTACTCTACTGTGTTTCCTATGGGGTCCGAACAGTGAGCTTGCTCAGAACAAAAGAACTCTGCTTCCTACAAACACAGGCCATATCTAGTTCAACTCTGCTTAGGAAACTGACAAGAACAGTTGCTCCTCTTCAGTCCAATACACTGTACTTGCTGGGAACAGACGCGAGTGCTATTTGCACTGTGTATGACAATGGGAGCTCAATAGAGACTTTCCTTACCAGAAAACAACTCTTGCTCGTAGGACCAAAAACTGCATGTGATTCAACACCATTTAGGACTGGGAAACAAACGCTAGCTTGCCTTACAAGAAACAAACTCTGCTTTTGAGAAATGATCACTCTTCTACTCTAATGTGTTTCCTATAGGGCCAAAACAGTTAGCTTGCTCAGAACAAAAGAACTGTGCTTCCTACACACACGGGCCATATCTAGTTCAATTCTGCTTAGGAAACTGACATGAACAGTAGATCCTCTTCAGTCCAATACACTGTACATGCTGGGAACAGATGCCAGTGCTATTTGCCCTGTGTATGACAATGGGAGCTCAATAGTGACTCTTCTTAGCAGAAAACAACTCTTACTCCTAGAACAAGAAACTGCATGTGATTCATCTCCATTTAGGTTTGGGAAATAAATGCTAGCTCGCCTTACAAGAAACACACTCTGCTTTTGAGAAAAGAGCAGTCTTCTACTCTACTGTGTTTCCTATGGGGTCCGAACAGTGAGCTTTCTCAGAACAAAAGAACTGTGTTTCCTACACACATGGGCCATATCTAGTTCAACTCTGCTTAGGAAACTGACAAGAACAGTAGCTCCTCTTCAGTCCAATACACTGCACTTGCTGGGAACAGACGCGAGTGCTATTTGTACTGTGTATGGCAATGGGACCACAATAGTGACTCTTCTTACTAGAAAACATCTCTTGCTCATAGGACCAGAAACTGCATGTGATTCAACTCCATTTAGGAATGAGAAACAAACGCTAGCTCGACTTACAAGAAACACACTCTGCTTTTTGGAAAAGAGCACTCTTCTACTCTACTGTGTTTCCTATAGGGCCAAAACAGTGAGCTTGCTCAGAACAAAAGAACTGTGCTTCCTACACACGGCCATATCTAGTTCAATTCTGCTTAGGAAACTGACAAGAACAGTAGATCCTCTTCAGTCCAATACACTGTACTTGCTGGGAACAGACGCCAGTGCTATTTGCCCTGTGTATGACAATGGGAGAGCAATAGTGACTCTTCTTAGCAGAAAACAACTCTTACTCGTAGGACAAGAAACTGCATGTGATTCATCTCCATTTAGGTTTGGGAAATAAATGCTAGCTCGCCTTACAAGAAACACACTCTGCTTTTGAGAAAAGAGCAGTCTTCTACTCTACTGTGTTTCCTATGGGGTCCGAACAGTGAGCTTTCTCAGAACAAAAGAACTGTGTTTCCTACACACATGGGCCATATCTAGTTCAACTCTGCTTAGGAAACTGACAAGAACAGTAGCTCCTCTTCAGTCCAATACACTGCACTTGCTGGGAACAGACCCGAGTGCTATTTGTACTGTGTATGGCAATGGGACCACAATAGTGACTCTTCTTACTAGAAAACATCTCTTGCTCATAGGACCAGAAACTGCATGTGATTCAACTCCATTTAGGAATGAGAAACAAACGCTAGCTCGACTTACAAGAAACACTCTCTGCTTTTCGGAAAAGAGCACTCTTCTACTCTACTGTGTTTCCTATAGGGCCAAAACAGTGAGCTAGCTCAGAACAAAAGAACTGTGCTTCCTACACACGGCCATATCTAGTTCAATTCTGCTTAGGAAACTGACAAGAACAGTAGATCCTCTTCAGTCCAATACACTGTACTTGCTGGGAACAGACGCCAGTGCTATTTGCCCTGTGTATGACAATGGGAGCGCAATAGTGACTCTTCTTACCAGAAAACATCTCTTGCTCGTAGGACCAGAAACTGCATGTGATTCAACTCCATTTAGGAATGGGGAACAAACGCTAGCTCGCCTTGCAAGAAACATTCTCTGCTTTTGAGAAAAGAGCACTCTTCTACTCTACTGTGTTTCCAATGGGGCCCGAACAGTGAGCTTGCTCAGAACAAAAGAACTGTGCTTCCTACACACAGGGGCCATATCTAGATCAACTATGCTTAGGAAACTGACATGAAGAGTAGCTCCGCTTCAGTCCAATACACTGTACTTGCTGGGAACAGACGCCAGTGCTATTTGCCCTGTGTATGACAATGGGAGCACAATAGTGACTCTTCTTACCAGAAAACAACTCTTGCTCGTAGGACAAGAAACTGCAAGTGATTCAACTCCATTTAGGTCTGGGAAACAAACGCTAGCTTGCCTTACAAGAAAAACACTCTGCTTTTGAGAAAAGAGCACTCTTCTACTCTACTGTGTTTCCTATGGGGTCCGAACAGTGAGCTTGCTCAGAACAAAAGAACTGTGCTTCCTACAAACACGGGCCATATCTAGTTCAACTCTGCTTAGGAAACTGACAAGAACAGTAGCTCCTCTTCAGTCCAATACACTGTACTTGATGTGAACAGACACGAGTGCTATTTGCACTGTGAATGCCAATGGGAGCACAATGGTGACTTTCCTTACCAGAAAACAACTCTTGCTCATAGGACCAAAAACTGCATGTGATTCAACACCATTTAGGACTGGGAAACAAATGCTAGCTCGCCTTACAAGAAACAAACTCTGCTTTTGAGAAATGATCACTCTTCTACTCTACTGTGTTTCCTATAGGGCCAAAACAGTTAGCTTGCTCAGAACAAAAGAACTGTGCTTCCTACACACACGGGCCATATCTAGTTCAACTCTGCTTAGGAAACTGACAAGAACAGTAGATCCTCTTCAGTCCAATATACTGTACATGCTGGGAACAGATGCCAGTGCTATTTGCCCTGTGTATGACAATGGGAGCGCAATAGTGACTCTTCTTAGCAGAAAACAACTCTTACTCGTAGGACAAGAAACTGCATGTGATTCATCTCCATTTAGTTTTGGGAAATAAACACTAGCTCGCCTTACAAGAAACACACTCTGCTTTTGAGAAAAGAGCAGTCTTCTACTCTACTGTGTTTCCTATGGGGTCCGAACAGTGAGCTTGCTCAGAACAAAAGAACTGTCCTTCCTACACACACGGGCCATATATAGTTCAACTCTGCTTAGGAAACTGACAAGAAAGGTAGTTCCTCTTCAGTCCAATACACTGTACTTGCTGGGATTAGACGACAGTGCTATTAGCCTTGTGTATGACAATGGGAGCACAATAGTGACTCTTCTTACCAGAAAACAACTCTTGCTGGTAGGACCAGAAACTGCATGTGTTTCAACTCCATTTAGGTCTTGGAAACAAACGCTAGCTCAACATACAAGAAACACACTCTGCTTTGGAGAAAAGAGCACTCTTCTACTCTACTGTGTTTCTTATAGGGCCAGAACAATGAGTTTGCTCAGAACAAAAGAACTGTGCTTCCTAAAAATACGGCCATATCTAGTTCAATTCTGCTTAGGAAACTGACAAGAACAGTAGATCCTCTTCAGTCCCATACACTGTACTTACTGGGAACAGACGCGAGTGCTATTAGCACTGTGTATGGCAATGGGAAAGCAATAGTGACTTTCCTTACCAGAAAAAAACTCTTGTTCGTAGGACCAAAAACTGCATGTGATTCAACTCCATTTATTACTGGAAAACAAACGCTAGCTCATCTTACAAGAAACATACTCTGCTTTTGAGAAAAGAGCACTCTTCTACTCTACTGTGTTTCCTATGGGGTCCGAACAGTGAGCTTGCTCAGAACAAAAGAACTGTGCTTCCTACACACAGGGGCCATATCTAGTTCAACTATGCTTAGGAAACTGACATGAAGAGTAGCTCCGCTTCAGTCCAATACACAGTACTTGCTGGGAACAGACGCCAGTGCTATTTGCCCTGTGTATGACAATGGGGGCACAATAGTGACTCTTCTTACCAGAAAACAACTCTTCCTCGTAGGACCAGAAACTGCATGTGATTCAACTCCATTTAGGAATGGGAAACAAACGCTATCTCGCCTTGCAAAAAACACACTCTGCTTTTGAGAAAAGAGCACTCTTCTACTCGACTGTGTTTCCTATGGGGTCCGAACAGTGAGCTTGCTCAGAACAAAAGAACTGTGGTTCCTACACACAGGGGCCATATCTAGTTCAACTCTGCTTTGGAAACTGACAAGAACAGTAGCTCCTCTTCAGTCCAATACACTGTACTTGCTGGGAACAGACACAAGTGCTATTTGCACTGTGTATGGCAATGGGAGCGCAATATTGACTCTTCTTACCAGAAAACAACTCTTGCTCGTAGGACCAGAAACTGCATGTGATTCATCTCCATTTAGGATTGGGAAACAAACGCTAGCTCGCCTTACAAGAAACACACTCTGCTTTTGAGAAAAGACCCCTCTTCTCTACTGTATTTCCTATGGGGTCCCAACAGTGAGCTTGCTCAGAACAAAAGAACTGTGCTTCCTACACACACGGGCCATATCTAGTTCAACTCTGCTTATGAAACTGACAAGAACTGTAGCTCCTCTTCAGTCCAATACACTGTACTTGCTGGGTACAGACGCGAGTGCTATTTGCACTGTGTATGGCAATAGGAGCGCAATAGTGACTCTTCTTTTCAGAAAAAAACTCTTGCTCATAGGACCAGAAACTGCATGGGATTCAACTCCATTTCTGATTGGGAAACAAATGCTAGCTCTCCTTACAAGAAACACACTCTGCTTTTGAAAAAACAGGACTCTTCTACTTTACTGTGTTTCCTATGGGGTCCGAGGAGTGAGCTTGCTCAGAAAAAAAGAACTGTGCTTCCTACACACACGGCCATATCTAGTTCAACTCTGCTTAGGAAACTGACAAGAACGGTAGCTCCTCTTCAGTCCAATACACTGTACCTGCTGGGAACACACGCCAGTGCTATTTGCCCTGTGTATGACAATGGGAGCACAATAGTGACTCTTCTTACCAGAAAACAACTCTTGCTTGTAGGACAAGAAACTGCATGTGATTCAACTCCATTTAGGACTGGGAAACAAACGCTAGCTCGCCTTCCAAGAAACACACTCTGCTTTTGAGAAAAGAGCAGTCTTCTACTCTACTGTGTTTCCTATGGGGTCCGAACAGTGAGCTTGCTCAGAACAAAAGAACTGTGCTTCCTACAAGCACGGGCGATATCTAGTTCAACTCTGCTTAGGAAACTGACAAGAACAGTAGCTTCTCTTCAGTCCAATACACTGTACTTGCTGGGAACAGACGCGAGTGCTATTTGCACTGTGTATGCCAATGGGAGCACAATAGTGACTTTCCTTACCAGAAAACAACTCTTGCTCGTAGGACGAAAAACTGCATGTGATTCAACTCCATTTAGGACTGGGAAACAAACGCTAGCTCGCCTTACAAGAAACACACTCTGCTTTTGAGAAATGATCACTCTTCTACTCGACTGTGTTTCTATAGGGCCAAAACAGTTAGCTTGCTCAGAACAAAAGAACTGTGCTTCCTACACACACGGGCCATATCTAGTTCAACTCTGCTTAGGAAACTGACAAGAACAGTAGCTCCGCTTCAGTCCAATACACTGTACTTGCTGGGAAGAGACGCGAGTGCTATTTGCACTGTGTATGGCAATGGGAGCACAATAGTGACTTTCCTTACCAGAAAACAACTCTTGCTCGTAGGACCAAAAACTGCATGTGATTCAACTCCATTTAGGACTGGGAAACAAACGCTAGCTCGCCGAACAAGAAACACACTCTGCTTTTGAGAAAAGAGCACTCTTCTACTCTACTGTGTTTCCTATAGGGCCAGAACACTGAGTTTATTCGGAACAAAAGTACTGTGCTTCCTACAAATACGGCCATATCTAATTCAATTCTGCTTAGGAAACTGACAAGAACAGTAGATCCTCTTCAGTCCAATACACTGGACATGCTGGGAACAGACGCCAGTGCTATTTGCCCTGTGTATGACAATGGGAGCACAATAGTGACTCTTCTTACCAGAAAACAACTCTTGCTCGTAGGACAAGAAACTGCATGTGATTCAACTCCATATAGGACAGGGAACCAAACGCTAGTTCGCCTTACAGGAACCATACTCTGCTTTTGAGAAAAGAGCACTCTTCTACTCTACTGTGTTTCCAATGGGGTCCGAACAGTGAGCTTGCTCAGAACAAAAGAACTGTGCTTCCTACACAAAGGGGCCATATCTAGTTCAACTAAGCTTAGGAAACTGACATGAAGAGTAGCTCCGCTTCAGTCCAATACACTGTACTTGCTGGGAACAGACGCCAGTGCTATTTGCCCTGTGTATGACAATGGGAGCACAATAGTGACTCTTCTTACCAGAAAACATCTCTTGCTCGTAGGACCAGAAACTGCATGTGATTCAACTCCACTTAGGACTGGGAAACAAACCCTAGCTCGCCTTACAAGAAACACACTCTGCTTTTGAGAAAAGAGCACTCTTCTACTCTACTGTGTTTCCTATGGGGTCCGAACAGTGAGCTTGCTCAGAACAAAAGAACTCTGCTTCCTACAAACACAGGCCATATCTAGTTCAACTCTGCTTAGGAAACTGACAAGAACAGTTGCTCCTCTTCAGTCCAATACACTGTACTTGCTGGGAACAGACGCGAGTGCTATTTGCACTGTGTATGACAATGGGAGCTCAATAGAGACTTTCCTTACCAGAAAACAACTCTTGCTCGTAGGACCAAAAACTGCATGTGATTCAACACCATTTAGGACTGGGAAACAAACGCTAGCTTGCCTTACAAGAAACAAACTCTGCTTTTGAGAAATGATCACTCTTCTACTCTAATGTGTTTCCTATAGGGCCAAAACAGTTAGCTTGCTCAGAACAAAAGAACTGTGCTTCCTACACACACGGGCCATATCTAGTTCAATTCTGCTTAGGAAACTGACATGAACAGTAGATCCTCTTCAGTCCAATACACTGTACATGCTGGGAACAGATGCCAGTGCTATTTGCCCTGTGTATGACAATGGGAGCTCAATAGTGACTCTTCTTAGCAGAAAACAACTCTTACTCCTAGAACAAGAAACTGCATGTGATTCATCTCCATTTAGGTTTGGGAAATAAATGCTAGCTCGCCTTACAAGAAACACACTCTGCTTTTGAGAAAAGAGCAGTCTTCTACTCTACTGTGTTTCCTATGGGGTCCGAACAGTGAGCTTTCTCAGAACAAAAGAACTGTGTTTCCTACACACATGGGCCATATCTAGTTCAACTCTGCTTAGGAAACTGACAAGAACAGTAGCTCCTCTTCAGTCCAATACACTGCACTTGCTGGGAACAGACGCGAGTGCTATTTGTACTGTGTATGGCAATGGGACCACAATAGTGACTCTTCTTACTAGAAAACATCTCTTGCTCATAGGACCAGAAACTGCATGTGATTCAACTCCATTTAGGAATGAGAAACAAACGCTAGCTCGACTTACAAGAAACACACTCTGCTTTTTGGAAAAGAGCACTCTTCTACTCTACTGTGTTTCCTATAGGGCCAAAACAGTGAGCTTGCTCAGAACAAAAGAACTGTGCTTCCTACACACGGCCATATCTAGTTCAATTCTGCTTAGGAAACTGACAAGAACAGTAGATCCTCTTCAGTCCAATACACTGTACTTGCTGGGAACAGACGCCAGTGCTATTTGCCCTGTGTATGACAATGGGAGAGCAATAGTGACTCTTCTTAGCAGAAAACAACTCTTACTCGTAGGACAAGAAACTGCATGTGATTCATCTCCATTTAGGTTTGGGAAATAAATGCTAGCTCGCCTTACAAGAAACACACTCTGCTTTTGAGAAAAGAGCAGTCTTCTACTCTACTGTGTTTCCTATGGGGTCCGAACAGTGAGCTTTCTCAGAACAAAAGAACTGTGTTTCCTACACACATGGGCCATATCTAGTTCAACTCTGCTTAGGAAACTGACAAGAACAGTAGCTCCTCTTCAGTCCAATACACTGCACTTGCTGGGAACAGACCCGAGTGCTATTTGTACTGTGTATGGCAATGGGACCACAATAGTGACTCTTCTTACTAGAAAACATCTCTTGCTCATAGGACCAGAAACTGCATGTGATTCAACTCCATTTAGGAATGAGAAACAAACGCTAGCTCGACTTACAAGAAACACTCTCTGCTTTTCAGAAAAGAGCACTCTTCTACTCTACTGTGTTTCCTATAGGGCCAAAACAGTGAGCTAGCTCAGAACAAAAGAACTGTGCTTCCTACACACGGCCATATCTAGTTCAATTCTGCTTAGGAAACTGACAAGAACAGTAGATCCTCTTCAGTCCAATACACTGTACTTGCTGGGAACAGACGCCAGTGCTATTTGCCCTGTGTATGACAATGGGAGCGCAATAGTGACTCTTCTTACCAGAAAACATCTCTTGCTCGTAGGACCAGAAACTGCATGTGATTCAACTCCATTTAGGAATGGGGAACAAACGCTAGCTCGCCTTGCAAGAAACATTCTCTGCTTTTGAGAAAAGAGCACTCTTCTACTCTACTGTGTTTCCAATGGGGCCCGAACAGTGAGCTTGCTCAGAACAAAAGAACTGTGCTTCCTACACACAGGGGCCATATCTAGATCAACTATGCTTAGGAAACTGACATGAAGAGTAGCTCCGCTTCAGTCCAATACACTGTACTTGCTGGGAACAGACGCCAGTGCTATTTGCCCTGTGTATGACAATGGGAGCACAATAGTGACTCTTCTTACCAGAAAACAACTCTTGCTCGTAGGACAAGAAACTGCAAGTGATTCAACTCCATTTAGGTCTGGGAAACAAACGCTAGCTTGCCTTACAAGAAAAACACTCTGCTTTTGAGAAAAGAGCACTCTTCTACTCTACTGTGTTTCCTATGGGGTCCGAACAGTGAGCTTGCTCAGAACAAAAGAACTGTGCTTCCTACAAACACGGGCCATATCTAGTTCAACTCTGCTTAGGAAACTGACAAGAACAGTAGCTCCTCTTCAGTCCAATACACTGTACTTGATGTGAACAGACACGAGTGCTATTTGCACTGTGAATGCCAATGGGAGCACAATGGTGACTTTCCTTACCAGAAAACAACTCTTGCTCATAGGACCAAAAACTGCATGTGATTCAACACCATTTAGGACTGGGAAACAAATGCTAGCTCGCCTTACAAGAAACAAACTCTGCTTTTGAGAAATGATCACTCTTCTACTCTACTGTGTTTCCTATAGGGCCAAAACAGTTAGCTTGCTCAGAACAAAAGAACTGTGCTTCCTACACACACGGGCCATATCTAGTTCAACTCTGCTTAGGAAACTGACAAGAACAGTAGATCCTCTTCAGTCCAATATACTGTACATGCTGGGAACAGATGCCAGTGCTATTTGCCCTGTGTATGACAATGGGAGCGCAATAGTGACTCTTCTTAGCAGAAAACAACTCTTACTCGTAGGACAAGAAACTGCATGTGATTCATCTCCATTTAGTTTTGGGAAATAAACACTAGCTCGCCTTACAAGAAACACACTCTGCTTTTGAGAAAAGAGCAGTCTTCTACTCTACTGTGTTTCCTATGGGGTCCGAACAGTGAGCTTGCTCAGAACAAAAGAACTGTCCTTCCTACACACACGGGCCATATATAGTTCAACTCTGCTTAGGAAACTGACAAGAAAGGTAGTTCCTCTTCAGTCCAATACACTGTACTTGCTGGGATTAGACGACAGTGCTATTAGCCTTGTGTATGACAATGGGAGCACAATAGTGACTCTTCTTACCAGAAAACAACTCTTGCTGGTAGGACCAGAAACTGCATGTGTTTCAACTCCATTTAGGTCTTGGAAACAAACGCTAGCTCAACATACAAGAAACACACTCTGCTTTGGAGAAAAGAGCACTCTTCTACTCTACTGTGTTTCTTATAGGGCCAGAACAATGAGTTTGCTCAGAACAAAAGAACTGTGCTTCCTAAAAATACGGCCATATCTAGTTCAATTCTGCTTAGGAAACTGACAAGAACAGTAGATCCTCTTCAGTCCCATACACTGTACTTACTGGGAACAGACGCGAGTGCTATTAGCACTGTGTATGGCAATGGGAAAGCAATAGTGACTTTCCTTACCAGAAAAAAACTCTTGTTCGTAGGACCAAAAACTGCATGTGATTCAACTCCATTTATTACTGGAAAACAAACGCTAGCTCATCTTACAAGAAACATACTCTGCTTTTGAGAAAAGAGCACTCTTCTACTCTACTGTGTTTCCTATGGGGTCCGAACAGTGAGCTTGCTCAGAACAAAAGAACTGTGCTTCCTACACACAGGGGCCATATCTAGTTCAACTATGCTTAGGAAACTGACATGAAGAGTAGCTCCGCTTCAGTCCAATACACAGTACTTGCTGGGAACAGACGCCAGTGCTATTTGCCCTGTGTATGACAATGGGGGCACAATAGTGACTCTTCTTACCAGAAAACAACTCTTCCTCGTAGGACCAGAAACTGCATGTGATTCAACTCCATTTAGGAATGGGAAACAAACGCTATCTCGCCTTGCAAAAAACACACTCTGCTTTTGAGAAAAGAGCACTCTTCTACTCGACTGTGTTTCCTATGGGGTCCGAACAGTGAGCTTGCTCAGAACAAAAGAACTGTGGTTCCTACACACAGGGGCCATATCTAGTTCAACTCTGCTTTGGAAACTGACAAGAACAGTAGCTCCTCTTCAGTCCAATACACTGTACTTGCTGGGAACAGACACAAGTGCTATTTGCACTGTGTATGGCAATGGGAGCGCAATATTGACTCTTCTTACCAGAAAACAACTCTTGCTCGTAGGACCAGAAACTGCATGTGATTCATCTCCATTTAGGATTGGGAAACAAACGCTAGCTCGCCTTACAAGAAACACACTCTGCTTTTGAGAAAAGACCCCTCTTCTCTACTGTATTTCCTATGGGGTCCCAACAGTGAGCTTGCTCAGAACAAAAGAACTGTGCTTCCTACACACACGGGCCATATCTAGTTCAACTCTGCTTATGAAACTGACAAGAACTGTAGCTCCTCTTCAGTCCAATACACTGTACTTGCTGGGTACAGACGCGAGTGCTATTTGCACTGTGTATGGCAATAGGAGCGCAATAGTGACTCTTCTTTTCAGAAAAAAACTCTTGCTCATAGGACCAGAAACTGCATGGGATTCAACTCCATTTCTGATTGGGAAACAAATGCTAGCTCTCCTTACAAGAAACACACTCTGCTTTTGAAAAAACAGGACTCTTCTACTTTACTGTGTTTCCTATGGTGTCCGAGGAGTGAGCTTGCTCAGAAAAAAAGAACTGTGCTTCCTACACACACGGCCATATCTAGTTCAACTCTGCTTAGGAAACTGACAAGAACGGTAGCTCCTCTTCAGTCCAATACACTGTACCTGCTGGGAACACACGCCAGTGCTATTTGCCCTGTGTATGACAATGGGAGCACAATAGTGACTCTTCTTACCAGAAAACAACTCTTGCTTGTAGGACAAGAAACTGCATGTGATTCAACTCCATTTAGGACTGGGAAACAAACGCTAGCTCGCCTTCCAAGAAACACACTCTGCTTTTGAGAAAAGAGCAGTCTTCTACTCTACTGTGTTTCCTATGGGGTCCGAACAGTGAGCTTGCTCAGAACAAAAGAACTGTGCTTCCTACAAGCACGGGCGATATCTAGTTCAACTCTGCTTAGGAAACTGACAAGAACAGTAGCTTCTCTTCAGTCCAATACACTGTACTTGCTGGGAACAGACGCGAGTGCTATTTGCACTGTGTATGCCAATGGGAGCACAATAGTGACTTTCCTTACCAGAAAACAACTCTTGCTCGTAGGACCAAAAACTGCATGTGATTCAACTCCATTTAGGACTGGGAAACAAACGCTAGCTCGCCTTACAAGAAACACACTCTGCTTTTGAGAAATGATCACTCTTCTACTCGACTGTGTTTCTATAGGGCCAAAACAGTTAGCTTGCTCAGAACAAAAGAACTGTGCTTCCTACACACACGGGCCATATCTAGTTCAACTCTGCTTAGGAAACTGACAAGAACAGTAGCTCCGCTTCAGTCCAATACACTGTACTTGCTGGGAAGAGACGCGAGTGCTATTTGCACTGTGTATGGCAATGGGAGCACAATAGTGACTTTCCTTACCAGAAAACAACTCTTGCTCGTAGGACCAAAAACTGCATGTGATTCAACTCCATTTAGGACTGGGAAACAAACGCTAGCTCGCCGAACAAGAAACACACTCTGCTTTTGAGAAAAGAGCACTCTTCTACTCTACTGTGTTTCCTATAGGGCCAGAACACTGAGTTTATTCGGAACAAAAGTACTGTGCTTCCTACAAATACGGCCATATCTAATTCAATTCTGCTTAGGAAACTGACAAGAACAGTAGATCCTCTTCAGTCCAATACACTGGACATGCTGGGAACAGACGCCAGTGCTATTTGCCCTGTGTATGACAATGGGAGCACAATAGTGACTCTTCTTACCAGAAAACAACTCTTGCTCGTAGGACAAGAAACTGCATGTGATTCAACTCCATATAGGACAGGGAACCAAACGCTAGTTCGCCTTACAGGAACCATACTCTGCTTTTGAGAAAAGAGCACTCTTCTACTCTACTGTGTTTCCAATGGGGTCCGAACAGTGAGCTTGCTCAGAACAAAAGAACTGTGCTTCCTACACAAAGGGGCCATATCTAGTTCAACTAAGCTTAGGAAACTGACATGAAGAGTAGCTCCGCTTCAGTCCAATACACTGTACTTGCTGGGAACAGACGCCAGTGCTATTTGCCCTGTGTATGACAATGGGAGCACAATAGTGACTCTTCTTACCAGAAAACATCTCTTGCTCGTAGGACCAGAAACTGCATGTGATTCAACTCCACTTAGGACTGGGAAACAAACCCTAGCTCGCCTTACAAGAAACACACTCTGCTTTTGAGAAAAGAGCACTCTTCTACTCTACTGTGTTTCCTATGGGGTCCGAACAGTGAGCTTGCTCAGAACAAAAGAACTCTGCTTCCTACAAACACAGGCCATATCTAGTTCAACTCTGCTTAGGAAACTGACAAGAACAGTTGCTCCTCTTCAGTCCAATACACTGTACTTGCTGGGAACAGACGCGAGTGCTATTTGCACTGTGTATGACAATGGGAGCTCAATAGAGACTTTCCTTACCAGAAAACAACTCTTGCTCGTAGGACCAAAAACTGCATGTGATTCAACACCATTTAGGACTGGGAAACAAACGCTAGCTTGCCTTACAAGAAACAAACTCTGCTTTTGAGAAATGATCACTCTTCTACTCTAATGTGTTTCCTATAGGGCCAAAACAGTTAGCTTGCTCAGAACAAAAGAACTGTGCTTCCTACACACACGGGCCATATCTAGTTCAATTCTGCTTAGGAAACTGACATGAACAGTAGATCCTCTTCAGTCCAATACACTGTACATGCTGGGAACAGATGCCAGTGCTATTTGCCCTGTGTATGACAATGGGAGCTCAATAGTGACTCTTCTTAGCAGAAAACAACTCTTACTCCTAGAACAAGAAACTGCATGTGATTCATCTCCATTTAGGTTTGGGAAATAAATGCTAGCTCGCCTTACAAGAAACACACTCTGCTTTTGAGAAAAGAGCAGTCTTCTACTCTACTGTGTTTCCTATGGGGTCCGAACAGTGAGCTTTCTCAGAACAAAAGAACTGTGTTTCCTACACACATGGGCCATATCTAGTTCAACTCTGCTTAGGAAACTGACAAGAACAGTAGCTCCTCTTCAGTCCAATACACTGCACTTGCTGGGAACAGACGCGAGTGCTATTTGTACTGTGTATGGCAATGGGACCACAATAGTGACTCTTCTTACTAGAAAACATCTCTTGCTCATAGGACCAGAAACTGCATGTGATTCAACTCCATTTAGGAATGAGAAACAAACGCTAGCTCGACTTACAAGAAACACACTCTGCTTTTTGGAAAAGAGCACTCTTCTACTCTACTGTGTTTCCTATAGGGCCAAAACAGTGAGCTTGCTCAGAACAAAAGAACTGTGCTTCCTACACACGGCCATATCTAGTTCAATTCTGCTTAGGAAACTGACAAGAACAGTAGATCCTCTTCAGTCCAATACACTGTACTTGCTGGGAACAGACGCCAGTGCTATTTGCCCTGTGTATGACAATGGGAGAGCAATAGTGACTCTTCTTAGCAGAAAACAACTCTTACTCGTAGGACAAGAAACTGCATGTGATTCATCTCCATTTAGGTTTGGGAAATAAATGCTAGCTCGCCTTACAAGAAACACACTCTGCTTTTGAGAAAAGAGCAGTCTTCTACTCTACTGTGTTTCCTATGGGGTCCGAACAGTGAGCTTTCTCAGAACAAAAGAACTGTGTTTCCTACACACATGGGCCATATCTAGTTCAACTCTGCTTAGGAAACTGACAAGAACAGTAGCTCCTCTTCAGTCCAATACACTGCACTTGCTGGGAACAGACCCGAGTGCTATTTGTACTGTGTATGGCAATGGGACCACAATAGTGACTCTTCTTACTAGAAAACATCTCTTGCTCATAGGACCAGAAACTGCATGTGATTCAACTCCATTTAGGAATGAGAAACAAACGCTAGCTCGACTTACAAGAAACACTCTCTGCTTTTCGGAAAAGAGCACTCTTCTACTCTACTGTGTTTCCTATAGGGCCAAAACAGTGAGCTAGCTCAGAACAAAAGAACTGTGCTTCCTACACACGGCCATATCTAGTTCAATTCTGCTTAGGAAACTGACAAGAACAGTAGATCCTCTTCAGTCCAATACACTGTACTTGCTGGGAACAGACGCCAGTGCTATTTGCCCTGTGTATGACAATGGGAGCGCAATAGTGACTCTTCTTACCAGAAAACATCTCTTGCTCGTAGGACCAGAAACTGCATGTGATTCAACTCCATTTAGGAATGGGGAACAAACGCTAGCTCGCCTTGCAAGAAACATTCTCTGCTTTTGAGAAAAGAGCACTCTTCTACTCTACTGTGTTTCCAATGGGGGCCCGAACAGTGAGCTTGCTCAGAACAAAAGAACTGTGCTTCCTACACACAGGGGCCATATCTAGATCAACTATGCTTAGGAAACTGACATGAAGAGTAGCTCCGCTTCAGTCCAATACACTGTACTTGCTGGGAACAGACGCCAGTGCTATTTGCCCTGTGTATGACAATGGGAGCACAATAGTGACTCTTCTTACCAGAAAACAACTCTTGCTCGTAAGGACAAGAAACTGCAAGTGATTCAACTCCATTTAGGTTCTGGGAAACAAACGCTAGCTTGCCTTACAAGAAAAACACTCTGCTTTTGAGAAAAGAGCACTCTTCTACTCTACTGTGTTTCCTATGGGGTCCGAACAGTGAGCTTGCTCAGAACAAAAGAACTGTGCTTCCTACAAACACGGGCCATATCTAGTTCAACTCTGCTTAGGAAACTGACAAGAACAGTAGCTCCTCTTCAGTCCAATACACTGTACTTGATGTGAACAGACACGAGTGCTATTTGCACTGTGAATGCCAATGGGAGCACAATGGTGACTTTCCTTACCAGAAAACAACTCTTGCTCATAGGACCAAAAACTGCATGTGATTCAACACCATTTAGGACTGGGAAACAAATGCTAGCTCGCCTTACAAGAAACAAACTCTGCTTTTGAGAAATGATCACTCTTCTACTCTACTGTGTTTCCTATAGGGCCAAAACAGTTAGCTTGCTCAGAACAAAAGAACTGTGCTTCCTACACACACGGGCCATATCTAGTTCAACTCTGCTTAGGAAACTGACAAGAACAGTAGATCCTCTTCAGTCCAATATACTGTACATGCTGGGAACAGATGCAGTGCTATTTGCCCTGTGTATGACAATGGGAGCGCAATAGTGACTCTTCTTAGCAGAAAACAACTCTTACTCGTAGGACAAGAAACTGCATGTGATTCATCTCCATTTAGTTTTGGGAAATAAACACTAGCTCGCCTTACAAGAAACACACTCTGCTTTTGAGAAAAGAGCAGTCTTCTACTCTACTGTGTTTCCTATGGGGTCCGAACAGTGAGCTTGCTCAGAACAAAGAACTGTCCTTCCTACACACACGGGCCATATATAGTTCAACTCTGCTTAGGAAACTGACAAGAAAGGTAGTTCCTCTTCAGTCCAATACACTGTACTTGCTGGGATTAGACGACAGTGCTATTAGCCTTGTGTATGACAATGGGAGCACAATAGTGACTCTTCTTACCAGAAAACAACTCTTGCTGGTAGGACCAGAAACTGCATGTGTTTCAACTCCATTTAGGTCTTGGAAACAAACGCTAGCTCAACATACAAGAAACACACTCTGCTTTGGAGAAAAGAGCACTCTTCTACTCTACTGTGTTTCTTATAGGGCCAGAACAATGAGTTTGCTCAGAACAAAAGAACTGTGCTTCCTAAAAATACGGCCATATCTAGTTCAATTCTGCTTAGGAAACTGACAAGAACAGTAGATCCTCTTCAGTCCCATACACTGTACTTACTGGGAACAGACGCGAGTGCTATTAGCACTGTGTATGGCAATGGGAAAGCAATAGTGACTTTCCTTACCAGAAAAAAACTCTTGTTCGTAGGACCAAAAACTGCATGTGATTCAACTCCATTTATTACTGGAAAACAAACGCTAGCTCATCTTACAAGAAACATACTCTGCTTTTGAGAAAAGAGCACTCTTCTACTCTACTGTGTTTCCTATGGGGTCCGAACAGTGAGCTTGCTCAGAACAAAAGAACTGTGCTTCCTACACACAGGGGCCATATCTAGTTCAACTATGCTTAGGAAACTGACATGAAGAGTAGCTCCGCTTCAGTCCAATACACAGTACTTGCTGGGAACAGACGCCAGTGCTATTTGCCCTGTGTATGACAATGGGGGCACAATAGTGACTCTTCTTACCAGAAAACAACTCTTCCTCGTAGGACCAGAAACTGCATGTGATTCAACTCCATTTAGGAATGGGAAACAAACGCTATCTCGCCTTGCAAAAAACACACTCTGCTTTTGAGAAAAGAGCACTCTTCTACTCGACTGTGTTTCCTATGGGGTCCGAACAGTGAGCTTGCTCAGAACAAAAGAACTGTGGTTCCTACACACAGGGGCCATATCTAGTTCAACTCTGCTTTGGAAACTGACAAGAACAGTAGCTCCTCTTCAGTCCAATACACTGTACTTGCTGGGAACAGACACAAGTGCTATTTGCACTGTGTATGGCAATGGGAGCGCAATATTGACTCTTCTTACCAGAAAACAACTCTTGCTCGTAGGACCAGAAACTGCATGTGATTCATCTCCATTTAGGATTGGGAAACAAACGCTAGCTCGCCTTACAAGAAACACACTCTGCTTTTGAGAAAAGACCCCTCTTCTCTACTGTATTTCCTATGGGGTCCCAACAGTGAGCTTGCTCAGAACAAAAGAACTGTGCTTCCTACACACACGGGCCATATCTAGTTCAACTCTGCTTATGAAACTGACAAGAACTGTAGCTCCTCTTCAGTCCAATACACTGTACTTACTGGGTACAGACGCGAGTGCTATTTGCACTGTGTATGTCAATAGGAGCGAAATAGTGACTCTTCTTTTCAGAAAACAACTCTTGCTCATAGGACCAGAAACTGCATGGGATTCAACTCCATTTCTGATTGGGAAACAAATGCTAGCTCTCCTTACAAGAAACACACTCTGCTTTTGAAAAAACAGGACTCTTCTACTTTGTTGTGTTTCTTTTGGGGTCCGAAGAGTGAGCTTGCTCAGAACAAAAGAACTGTGCTTCCTAAACACACGGCCATATCTAGTTCAACTCTGCTTAGGAAACTGACAAGAACGGTAGCTCCTCTTCAGTCCAATACACTGTACTTGCTGGGAACACACGCCAGTGCTATTTGCTCTGTGTATGGCGGTGGGAGAGCAATAGTTACTTTTCTTACCAGAAAAATACTCTTGCTCATAGGACGAAAAACTGCATGTGATTCAACTACATTTTGGACTGGGAAACAAACGCTAGCTTGCCTTACAAGAAACACAATCTGTTTTGAGACAAGAGCACTCTTCTATTCTATTGTGTTTCCTATAGGGCCAGAACATTGAGCTTGCTCAGAAATAAAGAACTGTGCTTCGTACACACACGGCCATATCTAGTTCAATTCTGCTTAGGAAACTGACAAGAACAGTAGATCCTCTTCAGTCCAATACACTGTACATGCTGTGAACAGACGCCAGTGCAATTTGCCCTGTGTATGACAATGGGAGCGCAATAGTGACTCTTCTTACCAGAAAACAACTCTTGCTCATAGGACAAGAAACTGCATGGGATTCAACTCCATTTAGGACTGGGAAACAAACGTTAGCTCGCCTTACAAGAAACACACTCTGCTTTTGAGAAAAGAGCACTCTTCTACTCTACTGTGTATCCTATGGGATCTGAACAGTGAGCTTGCTCAGAACAAAAGAACTATGCTTCCTACACAAACGGGCCATGTCTAGTTCAACTCTACTTAGGAAACTGACAAGAACAGTAGCTCCTCTTCAGTCCATACACTGTACTTGCTTGGAACAGACGTGAGTGCTATTTGCACTGTGTATGGCAATGGGA